>NW_024412421.1:3447430-3455767 GCF_014898765.1 Herpailurus yagouaroundi
GTGCGTGCGCGGCGGGGCGGGGGCGGGGCGGGGCCTGCGCCGTGGCCTCCCGGGGAGGCGCAGGTGCCGCGGTCCCAGGCCGGCTCACCGGATCCCACGCCAGCCTCATCACCTGGCTCCGCAGCCCTCGGACACCGGGATGGAGCTCGCCCAGCCTCCTTTGCGCCCCTCTCCAACCCTCGTCTGCCGGCCACGCCGTCCTTTCCTCCTTCCTTCCTTCCTTCCTTCCTTCCTTCATTTTTTCGGGATAGATCTTCGAACGTGTACGAAGTCGCAGGCACTGGGCCAGGCGCTGAGGATGCCGTGGCGAATCAAAACAGACGAGGCCCGCCTTGGTGACTCTTTAGGCAGTAACTAGTACAGTGGCGTCGCACGCAGGCTCATTTATCTGATACCGTTTTCTCTTTTGCACTTACAATTATATATTGCATCCGTATTTTTTCAATATATTGTGCACCTTTACTACTTGTTTTAGCCACACGTTCCTGCACATCAACGTTGAGTGTAGACACCAAATCTTGTGATGTATGGGCGATTTTTCAAGAGTAATTATGACCCTACAAGAATTTTTGCCTCACTTATTGACTTAGAACTTTACACACACACGTAATCTCAAACAGGGAAGTAAAAATGCAGTTTTGCTAAGTGGCAGGCAGAGGGGAGCTGCGGAGAAAGAGAAAAGGGCGCGTTCCAGCCCGAGGTGCCGGCAGGCGGAGACCTGAGGGATGAAAGTCTGCAGTTAACCAGGCGGAAGCAGAAGGGCGAACGGACCTCTCGGTTGTGTCCAGAGCAGAAGTGCCAGCTCCGGACCCTAAGCAGAGGCGGGTTGGGTTGCTGGCCATCGAGGCACCTGGCGCTCGGGTCACCCCCGTGCGACCTTGAACCTGAGTGCTCAGCCAAGCCAGAATGGACGTTCGGCTGGCTGCAGCCAGGCGCAAGCGCTGGGACCTGCAGGCGCGGACTGCCTACACCTTCCTTTGGATCTCCGGGCTCGCTGCCCACAGGGTCTCCTGCCCCTGGGGTACTCGTTCCCCCACGCGGGGAAACCTGTCTTGGAATCGCCAATTGCCACACCTTTCAGATTCTCAGCCTTTGTTTCTTTTGAGACTTTGATAGCTGTCTAAAGAATTACCTTGGGGGAACCCCAGCTCCGACCCCCGCCTCTGTTTGGAGGACCACCGGGGTCACTGGGCTCGCCAAGAAAAAGGAAAGCGTGGGGAAAGAGGCAACAATTTTACTTTAAATTAAAATGACACAATATTTTTTCAACTCCGATCTTTTTGAGACATCCCCAGAAAGCGTTGCCAGCTGCGATTACACCTAATGTGAGAGCATGAACTAGTTTAGGAGGTGAGAGGTGAATAACGAGACACCATGCAATATAGCGGCCATCCAGTATAGCTGGAAGCGGTGGGCGGGGGGGGGGGGGGGCCCCCGGAGAAGCACTCGTGTAGAACCAACGGTACACTCTTCAGTCAGTCATTGCACAGATATTTCCTAAGTACCGGCTCTGTCGGGGAAAGCCAGCTTTTATGGCGCTCACAAGCAGGACTGAGATTACCTGGAGGGGGTTGGTCGCCAGCCCTTTCCTCTTCTTTTCATGGTGAGGCTATAGTAGGGCAGTGCCCAAGCCTGAACTGCCATCCCTATGCTGGTGATGCTCCATCTGGCATCTCCCATCTCAGCCTCTCTGCAGCCCAGGCCTTTCATACTGAATGCCTGTTGGACCTTTTTGCTTATACACCCTGCAGGCATGTTTAACTGACCCACACTTTGTCTCCTTCCTTGCCTCCCAAATTCTGTGCCTTCCTTCTTCACCTATTTCAATGACAACAGCCACACCCACTTGGGACCCCCACATCTAATTTGATTCCATCTCTATGTCCTATTGTTTGAATGATTCTCATAGGGCTGCCTATTTGGCATTCATCTTTCTGGCCCAGGCTACTTCAAGAGCCTCCTAATTTATCACTGAGGGATTAGTGCAACAATTGCACCCTGGCTTTGCTAGATAATGTTTAATCTTCCATTTGATGAATATCTGTTGAATGCTTTGAGGTATCTAACCTCCTCACTCCTCTGGCATTCTCCATCCCTCTTCCACATAGTATATTTTCAAAAAATAATGAATATTAATTTAATGTTAATATTTCCTGAGTTGTGAGGATTAAAGGAGATAATATATAAGGGGAGGGAGATCCATTAAGCACCTCAAAAGCAGTCATGTTTATTTTTAGCACTGTCACATTTTAGACTTCGAATTCTTTTAGCTGCAAGTGACAGAACCCATTCAACCTGTCTTAAGTATAAAGGAGTTTATGTGGTTAATGCAAGAAAGCCAATGGGTACATCTTGCCAGTGGAAATATGGCTGGATCTACGAAAGTTATTATGATCTTTCATTTCTGGCTTTGGCTTCATTTTCAGACAAGTCTTTTCCATATGATAGCCCCTTAGATGCTACTGCCAACTTAGTCCTAGCAAGACAGAAAGAGTGCTTTTTGTTTAATATTTGCAACAAAAGTCTCAGGACAATCTGAGGTGCTAGCCCCTGTCTGGGCATGGAGAATGAACCACTCTCCTGACTGAACTTGGATTCAGGTGTCTTCCTCTGAAAAGGGGTTTGTTAGCCCCACATTGTCTAGGCTAGGGACATTCTCCAAAGAAAAATTACAGAAGGGATGCTGGCAGGCAAAAACAACGTATGTCTATTTTAGTCTCTCTCAGAGGGTTGGCTGCAATATATTTCACCCCAAAACAATGGTGATGAAGATGGATACAGTAGCCAGAACAATAGATACGTTTGTCTTGGTCCTTTTGGATCTTTAAGACCTCAGCTAAACATGAAATTAGATGCTATCAACCATGATGTTACTGAAGGTTTAGCTTTGAAGCGTGGATGCACTTTGAATGGTAGAGCCACATAAGTATAAATAAGTAATTGTCACATTCTATTCCAAAATATTCTTTTGACAACATTATATTGGGATTGGCTTTTTCTGTTCATCTTTTAGGTTCCTAAAAAGGTGAAAATTTCATTTCTTTGTGGATAAGCACCTAAAATTCTTTATCGTTTGTCAATTAATAAAAAGAAATGGAAATTTGAGAAGGTCTAAAAAATAAAAAAGATCGAGTTAGGTCATATTTGAAATTTAAGACTTTAATCTGCTAAGGTTTTTCAGGTGTTGAACTATTGGTAAAATATTATAAAACCATCGATCTGAAGCATTTAATGTATCATAGAGATTTAGGCAACTTAAAAGATTGCAGATGATGAATGTGCTGTTATGTCCTTTACCTGCTGCTCTAAATTCAGCCTTCTGTTTTGGTGAAGTAAAAGGTTTATTACCTTTCACTGTATTCTGAATTTCCCACCACAGTGCATTTTGAGAAGTGAATATTAACAGCTGTCTTGATCCCCCATCGTCCCACATCCTGGGGAAAACACAATCTATTGTTGGAATAAGAGAGCATGTTCAGGAAAAGGGGAATATTTTGTCACAGGATGTGCAATGAACTCATCCTTTTCTTAAGTCAAAATGGATTCTCTAGTGTTTATATACATCAAACAGTGTGTCTTCTCTTGGTCATGGTTCAAAGGCCCCAACATACAATTCCTTAGTATTTAGTCAATTTGCCTATAAAGAAGAAGAGAATGGCTAGTTTGTTCTAAAGTCTTAAATTTAGTATTTCAAGGGTCAAGGTCATTTCAAATTAAGCTTGGATCAATACTATAAAATATGAAAATGATCCTAAGTTGTACAAAGTATGAAATATTTTAAATTTCACCAAAATCTGTCTTCCTGGGTATGTCTTTTTTTTTTTTACACCTACTCAGATTCATTCTAAATGCAATATTTTTGCTATTTAGGTTTTCAAAGTTACATTACAAAATAAACTTTGTAATTGGACACTTTTATTAAATGCAGGAAAATGCAGGATTGCTTTTTAATGAAGGCCAGATTTGTGGTAACATTTAATTCTTTCCCAAAAAAAATCTTGGATCATAAAAAAAAAAAAGTATATTCAAAATATCTTGAGCTCTTATGTTAATACCAGATTATGCATTTTCTAGCCTTGTTCAGAAGGAGAGACTATGTGTCTTCTAAATTGAGAGATATTGGCACCATTTTTAAAATTATACCTTGAATCTGCTGTGGTATGTGCTGGTAGTAATTTTATGTGAAGCTGTTATTCAAGCACATGCCATTAAGGTCAAAGGGGGGAAAAAGGAAATAATGTAATCCTACAAAGCTGCTCTTGAGGGAAAAGTCACATAGGTAACATCAAACAGTAGTTGGAATTTTTCCAAGAAGTAATTATCTGTGTGCTTTTGGGGTGGTCGGTTATGGGGACAGACCAATGTTTGACCAATTCAGCATTTATTGAGTGCCTGCAATGTGCAAGACACTGTTTTAGGACCTCTGGCTACTGCAAAGATGAATCACCCATGCTTCCTGCCCTCCAGGACCTTGTTTAGTGGTAGTCAGGGATGCATACCTGGAGAACCTCTACTTAAGACTTCCAGGTGTACTCAGAAGGCTTCTTAGTAATGGGGCTACCTAAGTTCTCATGTGGTAGCTTTGGTCAGTCTTTGTATGAGTTTGCATTTACCCTGTAATCTGAAGACATGCAAAAATTACACACATACATATAAAATTAATAGATTAGAGAACATTGAAACAAACATTTCACGTATGTACTTCACATGCATTTGACATTTATCAAAGAAATGGTGTATGTTGTCATCATTGGTGGGTGGCTGGGTTACGTTTTGTGAAAAGTATCACTAATCGTAATAGGTCTTAGGAAAATTTCCTAGAGTTTGCATTCATTGACAATAGTATAGACTTCCCGCAGGTCAGAGTGCTGTGAGGATGGGGTGTTAGAGAGAGGTCTGCTTAACTGGAGGACTTATTGAACCACAGACTTCTGTGTTACCAGGAAGTAAATGAAAGGAAGAGTTTAAATAGAATTTGAAGGAGGGAAAATTCAGAAGGAAAAGGAGGTTTGGGGGTTTTTTTAGCCATTCTGACAGGTGTGAAGTGTTATCTCATTGTGGTTTTGATTTACATCTCCCTGATGATTAGTGATTCATGTATCTGTTGGCCCTCTGGATGTCTTCTTTGGAAAAATGTGTTTTCAGGTCTTCTGCCCACTTTTAATCAGATAATTTGTTAAGGGCTTTTATATTTTTAAAAAATTGTTTTCCCAAAATGGTATTTTCTGGTTGACTTCTTAGAAATTAGGTCAGAGGAGCATGCTTAGTCTTGCGCCTCTGCTTCAGGCCTCAGTGACAGTTATGTGACTGAGCTCGCTGGTGCTCTGCTCCCCTGCCACTGAGCCACACCCTGCCTTCCTCTTCTCTGTTTTTGCCCCTAGAAGCTGATTCCTTCCAATTGGCTTCTGTTTGGGCCAGTGGAAGGTAAAAGCAGAGGATCGGAGAGAAGAGGAGAGAGAAGTTGGGGTATTTCTTCCTGCTCTGTCCCTTCAGTGCAGGTGGTATGAAGTAATGACCCTCAAAAACCTCTGGCAGTAGCTTCCCCTTTTCAGGATTGTAGCTCCTGCTCTGCAGCCTTTCCTGCTCTCTTGGGCTCCAGCTGTCATGTCAGTAACATTCTCCCCCCTTTGTATCTCCTGCTTTGGGAAGGCTGGGCTGGTGGGGGGGGGGAGGGGTGGTGGTAGTGCCGGTTTCTAGGTTATTCGCATCTTGTGTTCATGTTGATTCCCCTGACCCTGCCAACACCTCTGTAGGTTGTCCCTTCATTAAAAATCTCTCCATTTGAACTGAGTTTAATTCTGTTTCCTCCTGGGATCTCAATGATACACTGTACCAGAACGAAACCTTGCTTCACCTTCAGAACCAACAGATTTGATACATTTTATCCTCCTATAGAACCATTAGTTTTTGAATTATTGGTTGTATCATAGAAAATCACTATGTTAAACCACAAATTATTACAACATCAGATTAGATACGTGATATTATCAAAGTTGTTATATTTCAAACAAAAGAATTCATATTGTTTTAAAAATTAAATTTAATGTAATTATGCTGTTTTCTGAATATTGAAGTAAAAATATTAAAAGAAATACTCCTTAAAGTGGCAAATGCTAAATCTCCAAAAAATAATCCTATCCAGCTGCAATACAAGAATGTGTTAATATCTTGAGGAAAAAAATAGTATTATTTTGTGAACTTATAAAGCTATTTTGAGTTTTTAAAATATGAAAACCTTAGGGATGCCTGGATGGCTCACTCAGTTAAGCATTGGACTTGGGTTCAGGTCGTGGTCTTATGGTTTGTGAGTTCAAGCCCCACATCAGGCTCTGCTGATGGCTCAGAGCCTGGAGCCTACTTTGGGTTCTGTGTCTCCCTCTTCTCTCTACCCCTCCCCCAACTCATGCACTCTCTATCTCAAAAATAAATATTTAAAAAAAATTATAAGGTGAAACCTTACTAAAATGTGTTTTATTATTGGGAAAGTATGACAATTACTGCTATTTGTTTTTTAAGCTTATAAACTTTTATCTGTGCATATTCTCAACAAATAAGGATTTTACTGTTATTGTATAAAATTGGTGCTATTTTAGATTTTAAAATACCAGATTGAAACCAAACCACAATAATGTGTATTTCAATGTATAGGTACTAATGAGGGAATCCTTTTTTAGCCCCTTAAATTTTTTTTTTAATTTTTTAATGTTTATTTTTGAGATAGAAAGAGAGCACAAACTGGGGAGGGACAGAGAGAGAGAGAGAGAGGGACAGAGGATCCAAAGCAGGCTCCACACTGACAGCAGTGAGCCCAATGCAGGACTTGAACTCACAAACCATGAGATCATGACCTGAGCCAAGGTCACATGCTCAACTGACTGAGCCAGCTAGGTGCCCCTTTAAAAAAAATTTTTTTAAGATTTTATTTTTTTAAATAATCTCTAGGCATAGTGTGGGGCTTGAACTCACAACCGCAAGATCAAGAGTCACATACAGTACCAACTGAGCCAGCCAGGTGTACCTGAGTCCATTTAATTTAATTATCCATTTCACACCTACGCCCAGTATTTTTTGTGATCCTTACGTAAGCAGTATAAAGGCTACCTAGGAAACATAAAGCAATTAGAAAGTAACTTTTGGCAAGTAAACGACCCATAAGTGGCAACAAAAGTTAGAATAAATTTAATGAAAATATCCATTAAATCTTAGTGTTTACTGGTCCAGAAGAAAGGCTGGTTGGATTCCTATTTCATCTGGTTGTTGCAGCCACATACTATATACTGTAACTGTTTTTAAATAACTATAGATGTACTGAAACCTATCTATGGTCTTGTTATTATAAAATTTCAGGAATAGTCCATCATTACTTATTATGAAATTGATCCCAATATTTAATGCACCAACAATATCAAGATGACAGGGTATATTGCAGTGAGACCACTATGGCCGTTTTAGATAAATAAATATCAGAATTTGGGGTCTTTAACCTAGAGTGTCTTTTTTTTTTTAATTGTTTTCTTATTTTTATTTTTTTAGTTTATTTATTTTTGAGAGAGAGAGAGAGAGAGAGAGCAGAAGAGGGGCTAGAGAGATTTCCAAGCAGGCTCTGTGCTGACAGCACAGAGCCTGTCGCAGGGCTCGAACCCATAAACTGAGAGATCATGACTTGAGCCGAAATCAAGAATCGGATGTTTAACTGACCGAGCCACCCAGGCACCCTTAATTTTTGTTGATGTTTATTTATTTTTGAGATAGAAAGACAGAGCATGAGCAGGGGAGGAAGGGAGGAAGGGAGGGAGGGAGGGAGGGAGAGAGAGAGAGAGAGAGAAACACAGAATCCAAAGCAGGCTCCCGGCTCTGAGCTGTCAGCACAGAGCCTTATGCGGGGCTTGAACTCACAGACCATGAGATCATGACCTGAGTGAAAGTTGGACGTTTAACTGACTGAGCCACTCAGGCACCCTGGAGTGTCTTTTTGTCTTAACTGAGATATAATTGACATATAACATTATATTAGTTTCAGGTATACAATGTAATTATTCAATATTTGTACATATTGAGAAATCACCAGAATGAGTCTAGTTAACATCCATCATTGCACATGGTTATAATTTTTTTCTTGTGATGAGAACTTTTAAGATATACTTTCTTAGCAACTTTCAAATACACGATACAATATTATTAGCTACAGTCACCATGCTATACATTGTATCCCTAGCGCTTATTTACTTTGTAACTGGAAGTTTGTACTTTTTGACTCCCTTCTCCCATTGTGCCCACACCCTGGAGTGTCTTTCTTTCTTTCTTTCTTTCTTTCTTTCTTTCTTTCTTTCTTTCTTT
>NW_024412421.1:3455777-3526589 GCF_014898765.1 Herpailurus yagouaroundi
GAGAGGGAGAATCTTAGGCAGGCTCCACACTCGGTGCAGAGCCCTTCTAGGGGCTCAGTCCTACAACCCTGCAATCATGACCTGAGCCAAAATCAAGAGTTGGGACCCTCAACAGACTGAGTTACCCAGGCTCCCCCTTGGAGTATCTTGACACTTAATTTTTATCAACTGGGCTGCCTACATTTTACAGATTGGGGCCCAGGGAGGGGAGGTTCCCTGAGACAATCCATGTAACACGGTGGTTCTTGTGTAGTCTCTAAAAGCAGAATGCAAAAGCTAAAACCCCACTCCAGTGGGTAGGCAAGAGCCCTTTAATAAGTTTTATAACTCTGTGTTTAGTTTTCTTATCAAACAAGTAGGAATAGAATAAGCATCTACCCTAAGGATGGAGTGAGATAATCCACGGATTAGCCTGAACCTGGC
Organism: Herpailurus yagouaroundi; assembly: GCF_014898765.1. NCBI lineage: Eukaryota > Metazoa > Chordata > Mammalia > Carnivora > Felidae > Herpailurus > Herpailurus yagouaroundi. Next base: position 3,456,201 of record NW_024412421.1, read on the forward strand.
ATGTGCTATCCAATCCATGAGTGCTACTGTACCTTCTTCTGTCTGGGCACCCAGGTAGGAGGAGTGCCAAATTAGAACCCCAGGTGCCACCTCCACTGCCCCAGGCTTGCTCCAGATTCATCTTGAGGTTGACCAGGCACCTACCTGGCCATTTGCCAGTGGTTTTTCTTCTGTTGCTGCACAGAAGTTCAGGCAATAATGTCTTTGATTTTGGTAAATGTATTCCATCAGATGTCCTCATGCCCAAATTTATTATTCATTTTTGAGAAATAGAGAGTGAGAGAGAATGAGCTGCGGAGGGGCAGAGAGAGGGGCACAGAGGATCCGAACTGGGCTCTGAGCTGCTAATAGCAAGTCTGATGCGGGGCTCGAACTCATGAACTGTGAGATCATGACCTGAGCTGAAGTCAGGCATTCAACCAACTGAGCCACCCAGGTGTCCCCCTTATGCCCAAATTTAAAACAAGGCTATTTATATACCCCGATAACAATATACACACAGCTTCACAAACACATCATGCACTGTGTTTCTATTTTCTCTATTTATTTATTTATTCATTCAACTAATGTGCGTTAACCACCCACTATGTGACAGGTATTTGTTGTGGGGATCAGGTATACATGAGTGAAAAAACTGGGAAGACTTCTGGCCCTCTATGGAAGATATCTGGGAAGAGATTTGATTTTGTGGCAAACATGTTCTCATTATGAATTTTACCACTATAATAGTAAAACTAAATTGTCCCCATCTCATTGGTGCACAGTTATGAGACTACAGGGTGTGTGTGTGTGTGTGTGTGTGTGTGTGTGTGTGTGTGTGTGTCTGTGTGTGAAATACTGTTAAAAAGATATTAACTGCCAACTCAGGAGTTGGGTATATTTTTCTGAATGTAATTTATTGTCAAATTGGTTTCCATACAACACCCAGTGCTCACCCTAACAGGTGCCCTCCTCAATGCCCATCACCCACTTTCCCCTCTCCCCCACCCCCCATCCACCCTCAGTTTGTTCTCTGTATTTAAAAGTCTCTTATGGTTTGCCTCCCTCCCTCTATGTTTGTAACCAGTTTCTCCCCTTCCCCTTCCCCTTCCCCTCCCCCATGGTCTTCTGTTCAGCTTCCCAAGATCCACATATGAGTGGTCATATGATATTTGTCTTTCTCTGACTGACTTATTTCACTTAGCATAATACCTTCCAGTTCCATCCACATTGCTGCAAATGGCAGGATTTCATTCTTTCTCATTGCCAAGTAGTATTCCATTGTATATATAAACCACATCTTCTTTATCCATTCATCAGTTGATGGACATTTAGGCTCTTCCCATAATTTCGCTATTGCTATAAACATTGGGGTACATGTGCCCCTATGAATCAGCACTCCTGTATCTCTTGGATAAATTCCTAGCAGTGCTATTGCTGGGTTGAAGGGTAGTTCTATTTTTAATTTTTTGTGGAACCTCCACACTGTTTTCCAGAGAGGCTGCACCAGTTTGCATTCCCACCAACAGTGCAAGACGGTTCCCGTTTCTCCACATCCTCACCAGCGTCTGTTGTTTCCTGATTTGTTCATTTTAGCCACTCTGACCGGTGGGTATTTTTTTGAATGACATTAAAATTTTTTTCATTTCTATCTTGGAATTTAAATTGGAAAATCATTAACATTATAAATTTATGTTGTCATTTCCATTTTTAAATTCAAGGGACATCAAAGGCTATGAATCTGATTGTAATTGTAAGGTGAAGGTACTTATGTTGCATTAGCACATTTTTGTCACTTGAGAGTGGTTTGCTTATTTTTAGCCTATGGAAGGTTTTAAAAATAAAATTTAATGCACCCTTTAAATATTCCTTGTTTTAAAGGTACTCCATTTTAAAACATGCCAAGAGAAGAATTTGATGTCTGTGTTTGAGGTCAAAAATAGGGAGCCTAAGACCATTCTCTGCTTTGGCCTGCCTCCCTCCTTTCTGAAAATGCCTGTCTGACCTTCCAGCACACTCTTGGGCTCAGGAAGTGTATGTGTGCAGCTTTTTGGAGAAGTTTCTATCTTCCCACTCCATGACCACATGAACACTTCCTGCATGTCTTTCTCTGCTCACAACTGAGTACTCTTCTCCCCAGCCCCTTAGGGAACAGGGAAGGGAGGCCCTGACATTGTGCTTGTGTAAACATAATTGAGAGATTTCCATGTCTCTTGCACCTTCATAAATGATTTTGTGTATTATGCTGGGACAGTAGTTCTTTAAATAGAATATCCTCCCATGGAAATCGCCCACAGTGCTGAGAGTACACCTTGCAAAAGGTGAGACTAGAGTATAGGGTGCATCCTCAGCATTGCCTAAAGGCTGAAGTTAGGGCTCTCTGGAATATCGAAAACAAATTTATAGCAGTTCATTAGTGTAAGGAATCATGAAAACAGTGTGCCGCCGTTACCTGTGGAGACAACAGTTACCAAGCGAGTGCAGACATGAGGCTCTGAAGACAAAGCTGCTTACAAGGGCTCTCGTTCATTCTAGAGAAACCCACTTGCCTATTTTGAACCACATTTCTTTAGAGCATATGTCTCACTGTGCAACCAAAAGGGTGTTTATATCCTAGTCACTTGGCAAAAATTCTGTTGTTGCTTCTGAGAGATCCAGTTTAAGCCTGAATCACGGAGCTGGGAAAAAGATGGTCTTTGGTCGTCTGAAGAAATGACCCTAGTGCAAATTTAGACAGTTATTTTTTTTCTTTTGTTCCCCATAATATTGTTGCTGCATGGAACTACATTTTTTAACTAGAAGAGAAGTAGAGTCCTAAATCAGTTCAGTTATTCCCACTTGTTTGAAATGAGGACATTTGTTTCTATTCAGTGAGATGAGACCAGTTGGGAACTTGCCATGATATTTCCATTGGCCACTGAATTATGTCAATTGCAACATATTTCTTCAGGTACTTGACAATTTCCAAACAATTGCTCTTAAAAAGTCTATTTGAGGGGCACCTGGGTGGCTCAGTTGGTTCAGCATCCAACTGTGGCTCAGGCCATGATCTTGCGGCTCATGGGTTCAAGCCCTGCCTTGGGCTCTGCACTGACAGCTCAGAGCCTGGAGCCTGCTTCAGATTCTGTGTCTCCCTCTCTCTCTTTGTCCCTCCCCTGTTTGTGCACTCGCTCGCTCGCTCTCTCTCTCTCAAAAAAAAAAGTATATTTGATACTCAATGGGGAGAAAGCAGGTGCAAAAGTATATTTATAGGGTGCATTTTTAGAAGATGTATTTATAGAGGGTGACTGGTATGTCAACATGTTGTTTTATTATTATCTTTGGTTAAGATTATGGTTATTTTTACCTTCTTTACAGTTTTGGTGTTTTCCCATTCTCAGACTTATTTTAATCAGTTTTCTTTTTCTTTTTTCTCTTTAAAAATTTTTTTTAATGTTTGTTTACTTTTGAGAGAGAGAGAGAGAGAGAGAGACAGAGTGCAAGTGGGGAAGGGGCAAAGAGAGAGAGGGAGACACAGAATCCCAAGCAGGCTCCAGGCTCTGAGCTGTCAGCACAGACAGCTGGGGCTCGAATTCATGGACTGTGAGATCATGACCTGAGCCAGAGTGGGATGCTCAACCGACTGAGCCACCCAGGCACCCCAATGTAGTTTTCTTAAATACCTAAAAGATAATTTTCCTTTAACAATATTTAAATAGATATAAGGTCCATTGGTGCCATCAAGTCATTTCTCCTCTTCCTTAACCTTGCAAACCACACATGAGGACACTCATAGGAATGCCTCTTACGCTATGGTTTGCATTTATCAATAAATCACTCATAATGAGAACTAGAAATCTTTTCTTGCTAAAATAAATATATCTCTTTCAAGAGTAGTTCTCTTTTGTGAACGATGTTTGACATCTTAGAAACTAGGATAGTCTTTATGTACATTGCTATAGTCAAAGCATTATTTTGTAGGGTGGGCTCAAGCTTACATGTTTAAGAAAAGCTTCAGGTTAATCCTATTAGGAAAATCATTTTATTCATAAATCTTTAACTATTGAAAAGACCATTGGGAGGCTATGCTAGTTTGTATAGCTGGATAGAATTAAGTAGCATATTTGACAATTGGCAATACGAAACAGTAGCCTACATTTGCACAGTGCTGTCTATTTAAACAGCAACAAACATTTCACAGAGAAATACGTGTTCACCTCCACATGAGGCTCTTGGGTAGTTATATCAAATTTTTGGATGACAAAATGTAGTCTGGCAGAGACTAACTGATTTGCCCAACATCATTCATCTGGCAGAGGTGGATGATTTTCTGTCCCCTAGCTCCAAAGTCCTGTCCACTTTGTCCTGCAACATTGCCCCACAGCAAGTCACTGCTGCTGACCCCAGTGATGCAGGGTAGTGTTGCCAGCTAGGAGTTAGCTCTCCTTGACTTTAAATATGAAACCTTTTTTTTCCTATTAAGCGATGAAGTTTAGTTTTTACATTTTCAAAGATGATAAACCTTTCTCCCTTTGTGCTTCTTTCTCCTCTTTTGTTCCTAAACAGTGTTACTGCTAGAAACAGATTATTGGCATTCATGTTATGTTTTTCCATACCTTTTAATCATTTCTACAGCTGTTCACATGACAACAATTATATTTCCAGTTTTAAAAAATTGTTACAAAGATGCAGAGAGAAAAGAGAAAAGCAAAGGAATAAACTACAAGCAATTATGTAAGTGATACTTCTGCAATCTGACATTTTGGGAAATGTTACTGGTACTGCAACTACTTTTTATTATCCAGATTTTAACCTTTCAGTGGACATGCCTTAAGCTTGGTCACCACCTAACAGTAGGTCATGTATTTTTCTAATTTTTCTACCATCCAAGTTTTTTAACCACAGGAAGAATGTTTACTGTGCACCAGGTTACATCATGGCACCTACAAATAGATATGTACAGTTTACCAACATGTCCTTTTAAAAAACTGATATTGACACCTTTACTGAAAGTAAATTGACACTGTGCAAAGTGAGCCAGTGGGCTTAAATGTGTAGATTGTACTCACTGCTCTTACCAATTGGGGACTGAACAGCATTTGATGACCTAGTGAGTTTATTTGTAAATTATTTATGTTTCCTTGTCATTTCAAGGATTTAAGTTTCCAATTTAAAAGATCTGAAAGTGTCCTCAGATCTGAAATGAGTCTCTTGTAGACAGCAAATAGATGGGTCTTGTTTTTTTATCCGTTCTGATACCCTATGTCTTTTGATTGGAGTATTTAGTCCATTTACATTCAGTGTGGATCTTGAAAAACTTAACAGAAGACCATGGGGAAGGGGAAGGGGGGAGGAAAGTTACAGAGAGGGAGGGAGGCAAACCATAAGAGACTTTAAAGGACTGAGAACAAACTAAGGGTAGATGGGGAATGGGGGAAAGGGGAAAATGGGTGATGGGCAGGGAGGAGGGCACTTGTTGGGATGAGCACTGGCTGTTGTATGGAAACCAATTTGACAATAAATTATATTTAAAAATAAGTGAAAAAATATCATTGAAAAAATAAATTTTTTTAATCTTTGGAAAATCCAGAAAAAATAAAAAATTGCATTTCATTGAGATATGTATGTTCCTTTCTTATCAGTTAACAAGAAATCCTTTATTCTGTTGCCCCCCTTTCCCTTTCCACCTTTGCACCTACCAGTGTTCTTTTTACATTTGCAGGCTGATTGGCTTGACATGTCAATGACCCCAACCAGAGAGCCTTATCTTATAAATACCAGGCTCATTTTCCCAGATGTTTCAAACAAGATAGAATATGACCTTTCTTCATGTTGTATGTTCAGATTAGTGAGTTGGGAAAGTGTCACGTGATCACTCTATTACACAGACATGGAAATCCCTCAGAGATCATGTTTTGGGGTAGAACCACCCAGACATCTAAACATTTAACGTAATGAACTTATTAAAACTTAAAACCTGGTTAATAATGAGTTGGAGATGTGTAAGATTTTGCTTAAGGTATGTTTTTGTTTTACTCTTGCTTTCCCAAATGCATCTTATTTTCATATTATGTTAGGACCTCAGCATGATAGACTGTGCCTCAGAGAAGACCATAGGTGAGCATACTTGAAGAAAAGTTAATGTAGTCACATACGTGTATTTAGTGTATACATTTTACAAATTCTTAGCGTATAAATCTTAATATGATTTTGGCTGCCAAATTAGATTTTATTTTGTTAACCAACTCTGTAAATTAGAAATGTCCTCAGCCATTTATTCAGCAAAGTAGAGGGAAAGAAAATGGCATCAGTTTAAACTAGGACATTTAAACCAGAATGACCTGATAATGGAAAATACTTAAAACAGAGTCCTATCTCTTCCACTCAGTGTTTCCTCCCCAAATAGAGACCAGTTTATTCTTGGTAGGTTTATTCCAACAAGCACCGTGTTATAGTGAACCATGGTCTTAATATACTTTGAAAAATGGCGTATCTGTTCTATAAATCAGTATACCAATTTTCGCCTCTTTACAAAATACAAAGGAGACTTTACCAACCAGAACAATGTAGAACCTGGTAATTCAAATACCATTCAAAACAGATACTTATCTAATAATTGGAACTAAATGTTAGGCCTCATGGCAGCCAGCTTAACAACTAAACAACTTTTAATAAAAAAAAGGGGTAAGCCCTTTTATGTTCTGATTTTAGCCCTCTCGACTCAGGACATTGCAGCAAGTGGTTTATTTTCAATGCCTTAAACATCCATATCATACTGTACATTAGTGGCCAGTGTAAGTACCAAGTCCCATGCTAAATTCTGTACATAGTGGTGCTGCCTTGGTCACCACCACCTTGCCCTTTCTCTGGTGTTTATTTGGCAGGGACATCCCTTCCCCTTTTAGTTCATTAGTGTCCTTATGTTCATAGCAGCTCCCCACCATATAATAGAAAAGAAGCTATGAGTCGTTTACACTTTAGCATAAATGTACTTTCATGACTTCATCAAGACTATTTGTGCCTAACTCTTTAACTGCAGAATGAAAGACTGGACTGTCTCTGAGAAGAATGAGCTGGGAGTCAGTCTAGTCATCAGGACCACCATAGACCTATTACCGAGAGGTACGTGGACTGCATAACTGTTGCAGATCAGCACCCGAGGCAGCTTTTTCTAAGCCATGAGACTGCCAGCTCATGCTCTCTCTCTTTTCCCCTCTCTGCTTGAGCTAGATGGACTCTTGCCTTCCACCGGCTTCCCACTTTCAGGAATCCAGGGAACATCCTCCATCCTTGAAATGATCATACATTCTTTTATCTTCCTGGGGCCCATGTCATGGTGAGAGCTGCCCTCAGGAAAAGCACAGGCTTAGAGCACAGCTCTTCTGCTACCTGCAGATGGCTGGTATCCAGGAAGCCTGGAAGTGATTGGTTGCATCTGTGTGTGTGTGTGTGTGTGTGTGTGTGTGTGTGTGTGTGTGTAGAGTAGGAATAAGTAGGAATAAGGGAGGAATTCCCTCCCTTAGAGGAAGGGAATACATCTGACTTGCAACCCCATCACTGGAGCGCTATCTTACTTTGTGGTCCCCCAGAAGCAGATCTGGAGACAAGGATTCAGGTGCAACTGGTATGTATGCATGGTGATTCCATGAAGCATTGGTGAGAGAATGGAAAAGTGAATCAAGGAAAGGAATACCATCAAAGGGGGCATTCATAAGTCACCTGGCGCTGTGGGCAGCCCATTGGGTAACTGTGGGAGCACGTCAGCATTACTGCCCCTTGCCCTGAGGGATAAGGGGTAAGGATCTTATCACAAATTCCCTTTAGTTACTGGTGACAGCCTATGGGTGGGGGTTGTTATTTCCCAAATTCCAGTGTACCACTTTGGGTCATAGAGGCTTTCTTTAGTTTCTTTGTTTCATAAGGGCAGAGATCCAGCCATTAGAGTGGGAATGCACTGAAGTGTAGCTGTGGGCAGAGCATCCATATGCTTCTCCTTCAGGCGTTTTAGGTGGTAGAAGGAGTGCAGAGAGCCTTACCTGCTTGTGACTGTCTTTAGTAAGGGTTTCAGTATCTCTGCACTTAGAATTAAATTATTCATATCTCAGAAGCCCTTCACCACTGATAGTTAATAGTAGGTACAGAGAATTAACACCTAAGAAGCGGGGGTGGGGGGTGGAGAGGGGGAATGCCAAGCAGTTGGTTTGGTTGAACACAAGTAAAGACTCTTAGAATCATTGGTGTGGACTGCTTATTATTAATGTCTGATTACAGTGCTGCATAAATAATTATGCATATCATTAAATATGTGTCTGATTAACTTTGTCGTAAAATTTATGACAATACTAAGTTTTATTCACATGCTCAGCCTTCATAATATATTGCTTATGTAGCATGGTTATGACTTTAAAAAAATCTCCAAGACACTGTGGGTGTGATGACTACTTTCTTATCCATGAGTCTAGTTTATCCATTCTTTTGGAATTTCCATATACATGATAATAGTCACTGACTCTGCCTTTAGTGCTGCCAGTGGCAAAGCAATCTCACTTGCCCCGTTATTATGGCTGAGAGGATTTCTCCCCTCCTAATGTGAGTTCTCTCATCACATATTGTTGATTAATTCAGCCAACATTTATTTGGCCCCAATCATGTAACATTCATTATGCCCAATGGTGTGGATTTATATATATATGGATTAGAACCTGATTCTGTCCTCAAAGAGGTCATGGTCTAGTAGAGAATAATACCAACTTAGAGATGACTGTTCAGGAAGGGAGCAAAAATGAATAAAGGGCTATGCATTTTCTGTTTCTGTAGGTACACGGTAACAAAGCTGTTCTTATATTTGGTTTCTAGAAAACATCTCTAAAGCTTCTAGTCATCATTTTGTGCCTTCAGAAATGAGTAGTGTTGTAGGATAGTACTTATTACATAGCTTAGCTTTTTGTGCTGGCTGAGAATTTGATAAATGAAAGCCATTCACTGGTAAAATGTGTTTACTTTAGCCAAGTGCACAGTGGTAGCCCCTTTTTATAATCCAAGGCTAAAGATGTCATCCATCAGACCCCATGCCTATGTACTTCTTAACAATAAACCAACTAGAAGAACTTTACTATTCACAACAAAGGTAAAATACTATCAGGAATGAGGCTTAGTATCACAGGGAAAGAGTCAGATATGTTCTTGAAGTTGATAAGTTTACTTAAAAAGGATGTATCAGGAAGCCAAGCTTGCCATTGTCAGATCTCAGAATTGCAGTTGGCAGGAGAAATCAGGGTTAGAAATGGAACAGAGAAGGTCAACAGCAGATGGGCCAAGGAGAGGGCTAGTGTTTGTTGATCCTGTGGTCCAGTGACCTCCTAAGGGTTCTAGTGTGGGTCTGGCAGTGGGCTAGATAGTGGATCTAGGTCATGCTTGTACCCTAAAGTGAGAAAGAGGCTAGTGCGAATGGAATTTAAACAGCTTACGTATAGTCCTTCTAAAGAATTATATATTCCTGGGGCACCTGGGTGGCTCAGTCGGGTGGGCGTCTGACTTTGGCTCAAGTCATGATCTCGCGGTTTGTGAGTTCGAGTCCCGCGTCAGGCTCTGTGCTGACGGCTCAGAGCCTGGAGTCTGCTTCAGATTCTGTGTCTCCCTCTCTCTGCTCCTCTCCCACTCACTCTGTGTCTCCCTCTCTCTGCTCCTCCCTCTCTCTCTCTCTCTTTCAAAAATAAATAAAGCTTAAAAATTTTTTTAAAGAATTATATTTTCCTAACTACCAACCTAGAACATCCCAGATGATCATGCAATTTAAGGCTATGGTATACCTGTAGCAAATAGAACAGCCCCAGGAATAATAGGGAAATCAAATGATAGCAACCAATTTGGAAGCAACTCCACCCTTTCTTTGTCTGGAGCAGTGATTAGATGCAGGATCCCAGCATATAAAAATGCATGTATTAGTACATCCTTAACATAAGAGAAGATCTGGGCATGCCACTTTCTCCTCCCTCCACGCCAAACCTGTACTACATGATGAGTTTCCTGTATTCGTAGGAAACTTTGCTCCCCACCTACTCCTTCACACGACTACTTTGAGACCAGCTTGGGATCCTCCTTGCCTCTCCACACCCAGCAGGAAAGCAGCCCCTACTTGCATCTCTTTAAATGTTTCTCAAGCCTCTGCCTTCTTTCTCAATCCCAATCCCTCTACTGTGGTCATAGCCCTTTGTGAGACCAAGTGGGTTTCCTGCTTTTATTCTTTCCCCTCTTCAACCCATCTTCCAGAGTCCCTGGCATGGCTTCTCCTACTTACCTCGAGAGTAAAGTTCAGACAGTTTGCAGCTGGTCCTTAGTTCATGTTCCAGCATCGTCTCCAGTGACCCTTTTCTCTGCTTCACACCAGTTACTCTGACCTCACCTTCATTCTTTGGACACACCAAACAATTTCACATCACAATTCCTTACCTACCCAGTTCACTGCTTTTCTGAAAATTTCCAAAACCTTCCCAGGCAGCATTAATCACTTCTGCCTCCGTACCCCAAAAGTTACGCTTTCATTAGAGTGTTTATCGTGTTGATTGACAATCTTAATTAGCTGGGCAACACCTAGCATAGAAATTGAAACAGAGTAAATGTTCAAACATGGATTTATTTTTAACTTTAGGTCCAAAAGATTCAGCTTTTTATATCAGTCAGAGTTCTTAGTTTCAAGCAATATAAACAACTCTGACTCATTCAGGCAAGAAAGGAATGAATTGAAGGCTGTTGAGTTACTCACAGGCTTTCTGGAAGGTCCATAGAGACATACTTGGGACCCCGGTAGTAGAGCAGTACATAAAATCTCTGCAGGGAACCATGTGGCCGCTGCTGCTGGGTGCAGGTTCCACCGGACACACCACCCGCACCCGAAGTCTGACACTAGACTCAGCTGCTCCATCTGGAGATTAATGCAGCTCCCAGTTCTGCTGTTGCTCCAGCAAAAAAATGGATTCTCTGCAGCCCCTGTTTGTCCCATGTCATGTCAGGAGTCAAACTCCATCCATCTGCTTGAGCCTGGATCACATATCTGAGCCTAGTGGCAAGGGAGGCCGGGAGAATAAGCCTGTGGCTTCCATGGGGTTGTTGGTTTCCGTCACCCATCAAGAGCCATGAGGTAGAGAAATCCCCAGACAGCTCAGATGCCAGGAAGGGGGGTGGGCTGAAGGAAAGTAGAAAAAGAATGACAATTGTCTACTAGAACTTTCTTTTAGGACACCAAGGACCTGGTTAAGAGCTTCCTTTGACAGCATAGTCTGAGTCTTAGCAGGAAAAAAAACAAAAACAAAAAAAACGGCATGCTCAAGATGGGTGATTAGAGGAAAATTGAGTAAAGGGGGTATTTACAAAGGATGGGCAAGGTATAGGGAAGCCACAAGGGACAGTGCAGTGTTCTAGAACTAATAACAAGAGCCGTTACCACCCTAGGCCTAAAGAGGCAAGGGGAAGGAGTAGTGACTAGATGAGAGAGAAGGATGGAGAGAGAGACTGAGAGAGAGAGATAGCGTCACCTGATGGGAGCCTACACCATCCAAAAGAGACACAGCCAGCCCTGGGCAACCCCTCAGGGAGAGAACAAGAGTTGTAAATGGTCCTGACTCTTCCCCTTCCTTTCCTATGAACACCTGCTGAGGCTCCCATTGGCCCCAGTTGGATGCCAGAGCATGGAGAGCCCATTTGGGCTGTTCACACTTGTCAGTCTGTGGAATACGGTGCATGTTGGAGAAGGACGGAAGTGGATTTGGAGGAACAAATAGGAGATATGCGGCACACGAGGTTTAATCAATATGTCACCAACATTTTTCTTTTCGTTTTATTCAATATCTCCTTTGGGGATGTCACTTTGCATTTTTAGTACCCCAGTCTACAAGATAGATGATCTTAAAGTGTCCTTCTCATATTGAGCTTAACAAGATTCTGTTTTCCCCTTGTTGTTTAGAATGCTCTATTGTATGGTTCAACAATCTGTACTATTAAAGGTTAGCAGTTATGCCAACCAGTCCATTTTGTTGTGTGGTTTTTTTTCCTTCACAGACTTGGGGAAAAACAGTGGGACATGTGACCCACACACACACAGATCAAGATTCTCCCTTTCCAGATTTTCATACAGATATACTATGTATATATTTTCCCAGCACGTGAGATTCCCTGCTGTTCATCTGTGCTTCTGCCTCATTAATAGCTAGTCCTCTAAAGAATTGTCAGTAAAATGAGCCCCTGGCATTACCAGCAGTAGTAAGCCCCTGCAAGAATTCATGCAACATAACCCCCAATCCTTTCAAAGCATATGGTAACTTGTGCAAAAACAACCAGTTGTTGGCTATTTACTCTGGAAAAGAACACGGTGGGGAAACTGTCATCATTGTTTTCAAGTATATTATAGGTTCCTTTGCAGAATATGGAAATCAATGGTTTTTCATACTCTTGGAAACCTCAGCAAGGGGAATTGAGGTACATCATGAGATATATAGGTAACAGAAGAATATTCATTTTTTACTTTTAAAAAACTACATTAAGTGAATTCTATTTTTAAAGCTTTTTTATTTGAGAGAGAGAGAGCGCGCGCATGCGCGCATGAGTGAGGGGAGGGGCAGAAAGTGTGAATCCCAAATGGTCTCCGCACTGACTCCAGGCTCAATCCCACGAACCTTGAGATCATGACCTGAGCCAAAATCAAAGTCAGATGCTTAACCAACTGAGCCAGCCAGGGACCCCCTGAATTCTTATTTTTAAAATGCAGATGATAGAGAAATACACAAAGAGCAGAAGTCACCCTCTGTCTGTTTTCACTTCCTTCCCCATCCCTGTCCCCTCCCGCCCCCTACCAACATTGACAATATGGCAGAAAAAGGAAGACTATTTCATAACCACAATATTACAAGCTATGTCTCCATGGGTTGTTGAGGATGGGATCTTGAAACAGTGTTTCCTGTGCGCACATCACGCTGCATCATACTTTATGAGAACAAAACCCACTTGCAAAGCTCCAAACCTGAGTTGTGTCCATGGCAGCCACTTGTGTGGGGTTCCTGAGCTCCTTCCAACCATTTACTTATTTTAAGTGATAATTGTACATTTCTGATTTGCCACGTTCCTACCAAAATAGGGATTTGCTTCATTATTTTCAAAAGAAGTTTGGGTGAAGGACTCTACCAATAATGAATATTTTACATTTCTAGGTATGATTTTTGGCATTTGTAGGAATCAAATGCCAAGAGCATTTGCTTGCCAACAGCTGGATCTGTATGCTTTTGTTAAAAAGAGATTTGCAATGCATATGGTTTATATGTGTTACAACTGCAAGAATTACATGTTTTCAGTATTACACTGAACACAGAGTTCACACATGAATTGTAGGGAAGTGTTAAAGGATTTTGAAAGCTGCTCATGAGCCTCATTCTACAGGAGGCCCTTCTCTTCTTTGGACTTCTAGGTCATGTGGAGTCAGTATCTTTTATTGCTTCTCCTACCTACTGATCTGATCCCAAGCACTATAAATGGGCTGGTGCTTAGGTGCTGGGCTCATCTTAGCAGATTCTAAGTTCCTAGAGGACAAGAAAGTTATTCTAAGCTGACACAAACAATGACTTCCTTGACCCTTCCCTTCCATAGCCCTCTTACAAGATCCTTAACCTCTCATTTATTTACAACCATGTTAAAATACCCATGCAGGGTGAATCTGAATGCCCACATGGGTGGCTGTCTCCTTCATCACCCATAGCCTATTCACCACCTATAAACCTGTAGATTTTACATCCTAAAAGCATCTCTGAAATCCATCCATTTCTTTATATCTTCATGACCACATCTCTATCCAGCCACCGTTATTGTGCTCCTAGATCATTACAGTCGTCTTCAGCTGGCTTCCACTCATCTGTTCTGAAGCCCTTTCATCAGTTCTCCACGGGGCAGAAAGTCGTATTTTAAAAATGCTCATACCCCTCCCTACTTAAAATTCTTCAATAGCTTCCTATTTGCCACTCAAAAGGAACCACACTCTTCACCACAGCCTGCCCCCACCTGCCTCTCCAGCCTCACCTCACTCACGCTCTCCCTTATCTCTGACCTCCAGTCCCAACTGGCGTTTCCATCCCTCCATGCTCTCCCCTGCCCATGAGCCTTTGCACATGCTGAGCCTCTGCCTGGAAGGCTGCTCCAGTCCCCTTCACCCAGTAAAATCTCTTCGTCATTCAGATCTCAGTGAAATTGACATGTCCTGAGTGAAGACTTCACTGTGGCCCCTTGGATGTGGATCACTTTGCCATGTGCCTCTCCTTAGGAGTTACCACAGTTGGTAATTAAACAGTTATTTGTGTGAGCCTTTGCTTAATGTCCGTCTTCTCCACTAGACCATAAAGTCTGTGCGGCCAGCTACCCTGTCCATGTTTATTCATCATTGCAACCCAGCACTACATCTAGCATATTATAAACCCATCATAAATATATATTTAAAAAAGAAAAAAGGAAGGAAAGAAAGAAAGGAGGAAACAGAAAGAAGAAACAGTAAGAAAAGAAGGAAGGAAGGTGAAAGATTGTTGAAAGCCAGTCTGGGCTGCTTACTGGGAAAATTATTCGGAGACTTCCACATTTACTACCTATAATGGCTTTTTTGCTGTTACTATGTTACTGTGGAGTTTGATAAAAATCGTCTTCTTTTCATTCTTTTCTTTCGGGCTCCACGTTGTGTATAATTGTGAACTTTTGTCATGCAGATCCTCTTACTCAGCCTGCCTCAAATATCCAACTGGCTGCTGGATACGTCAGCCTGGTTTTCCACCAGCCAAGATGTGCACTAATTGCGTGTGCAATTCAGAACTGAGGTATGCAGGGTTTGACTCATTGTACCTCCACCCCTGTCCCCAGAAAGCCCCAGTCCTCTTTCTGAGTGTGTGACCTAGGCTCCTTGCTCACCACTAAATCTCCTGATTTGTCTGGCACATGCCTCGCACACCTTCCCACTCCACTCTCTAGTCCTATTTTCTCTCAGCCTGGAAGGTTACAGTAGCCTCTTCCCTGGCCTCTCAGTTGCAAAATTCGGGGCCTCCAGCCTATCTTCCTCTGCATTGCCCCCAGAGTTCTCTCTTGAACGTGCAAATCTTATCATGTCACTTCCTGTAGAGAATGTCTCTGTGACTGGCTGTCACCCTTGGGTTAACAGGAAAACGTAACCTGGCATTCAAGGCCTTTTGTCACTCAGCGCTTGTCATCCCTCATCCCCAGGTTTATGCCTCCTTGCTTCTTGTCTGCAGTCACTGATGGGGCTGATGGACACCCTTGCCCTTTTGCACCTGCTGTTCCAGTGGCCTGGAATGTCCTCCCCCATCTTGTCTGGCAAACTTCTCCTCACCATTAAATTCCACATTTGTCAACCCTGCGGTGAAACCCCAGCCAAACATGGAAACAGTCACTCTCTCTACACTTGCTTTGTAGAATGGAGCATGAAGTTGGCTTAGAGACAGCTGAGATGGACCAGCCGAGAGGTGGTGGTGGTGGAAAGTAAGGCAGTAGCTGGGGAATGGAATGAAGAAGGTCTCAGATATACTCCCAGTGTAGGGTTTTCGGGACCTGCTGACAGATTGGATGTGGGGAAGAGAAGGTGGGAGGATTCCAGGAGGCCGTAGCCTCTAATCAGAGGAAGCAGCTACAACAGCAGAAAGAAAATTACAAGGAAAAATACTCACAGGCTGATCACCCAAGTTGAATACATTTTAACTCTTACCACAATCTCATTTTCACTCCCTTCTATCTCCATCCCCTACATCCTCCCCACTTCCCACCCCTACACACATGGATTAGTTTGAAGTAAACCCAGACATCTTATAATTTCCTCTGGAAATTATTCTAGCCTGGGTCTCTAAAACATTATCACTCCTAAAAAAGTTAAGAGGAAAAGAATACAACAAAAAAATTAATGTCATTATATCCTCAGATATACATTTAGTGTTTACATTTTCCTGGTTGTCTTTTTTTAAGTAGGTGGTTTTTCTTTCCTTTTCTTTTCTTTCCTTTTCTTTCTTTCTTTCCTTCTTTCTTTCTTTCTTTCTTTCTTTCCTTCTTTCTTTCTTTCAACTTATTTATTTTGAGAGAGAGGGAGAGAGATAATGGGGGAATGGCAGAGAAAGAAGGAAAGACTCCCAAGCAGGGTCCATACTGTCAGTCTGTTGGAGAGCTCAAACTCATGAACTTTGAGATCATGACCTGAGCCAAAATCAACAGTCAGATGCTTAACCTATTGAGCCACGCGCCCCCCCCCCCTGTTTTATACCTTACTACCATTGGTTTATTTGAATCGGAATCTAAGTTGACCCAGGCACTGAATGCATTTGCTATGTCTCTTTAATCCCCATCATCCCTTTTGTTATGTTTCAGTTTGGTGGCTTTTGCATTGTTGCTGAAGAAACCTGGATGTTTGTTCAATAGTGTTAGGATTCCCCTGATTGCATCCCAATGACGTTGTCCATATTGTCTGTCTCCTCTATTTTTGTGAATTGACTTTATCAGATACAGGAGTGATGTTGCTGTTGCCTTTGGGAGGGGTTGGGCAGCAAGACCATTTCCTAGGTGTTGTTTTATATCTGCATCAGGAAGTTCGAAATGTCTTATAATCTCTGTTTTTGCAATGTTAACAGCCATCGACAGTTATTGCTTATGTCCATTCATTCATTAGAACTACAAAAATGGCAACATTATAATTCTATTATTGCCTTATTTATTAACTGAAATGTTCTCTAAAGAGAAAATTCCTCTCTTCACACATTTGGCTGCCTTGGGGCATAGTTCATACAGGAGAGGTAGGATAAGTGCGTTTCTTCTTCCCTTTACATACTGGTTGTCAAAATCATGAGTTATTTCTCTTGTATCTTCCAAAGGTAACCAATGAACGTGTGTGTTGGTTACTATTGTTTTATTGTTAATATTAGTAAGAGCTTATATGTTAAATATGTTTCATGTGTCAAAGTTATTGTATTTATTGATATTTAAATTGTTCTGTCTTTCTCCAATGGAAACCTAATCAAGTTGGCTCTGGAGTTCTCTTGACATGGCCCTAATTCTCTTTGATAGCTTCTTTGCTTTCCAGTATGTTCCAGGCTTATCTTGTACTTATCCTGCCCCAGATCTGGAAGCAGCCATTTCTCTTGGGTTCCTTTCAGAGGGGAATGTTGTTTGGATATCACAAAATCTGGATAGTAAGTGGATAGAAGCTTCTGGATAGAAGCTCGTTGCTTCTGGGCTGGTTCCTGTTTAGAGTGGACAAAGGCAGAAAATGTGTGGGGTTTGTAAAAATAATGGGGCACCTGGGCAGCTCAGTCAGTTAAGTGTCCAACTTTGGCTCAGGTCATGATCTCACAGTCCGTGAGTTTGAGGCCCGCGCTGGACTCTGTGCTGACAGCTCGGAGCCTGGAGCCTGCTTCAGATTCTGTGTCTCCCTCTCTCGACCCTCTCCCCATTCATGCTCTGTCTCTCCCTGTCTCAAAAATAAATAAACATTAAAAATTTTTTAAAATAAAATGATTACTCCATTCTGATATATCCAATTCAAATTCAGGGCAACAGTTTTTACTTTGTGGATCTTATATCCATGAAGTGACTCCCTTCTCTCCTGCCAAAAATCCCTAGTTCTGAATAACCCAGAGTAATTATTAATTTGCTACATCCCACACTACACACAATCAGCCTCAGAGTAATTATACAAAAACTACAATCAACAATATGATTAATGAAAACAGCCAAGCTTTTTTTTTTTTTTCCCCCTCTGTCTTTAGAGTATATCCTACCAGGGACATAAATTACTGTGTTTTAGAGTCCCTTAGAATGGTCCCTACTTGTGTGGCTCACCCACCAGCTATATTTGTAGTTAGCTTACTTGTTTTGTATATATATATATATATTTTTTAATTTGTTTTTCAACGTTTATTTATTTTTGGGACAGAGAGAGACAGAGCATGAACGGGGGAGGGTCAGAGAGAGAGAGGGAGACACAGAATCGGAAACAGGCTGCAGGCTCTGAGCCATCAGCCCAGAGCCTGACGCGGGGCTCGAACTCACGGACCGCGAGATCGTGACCTGGCTGAAGTCGGACGCTTAACCGACTGCGCCACCCAGGTGCCCCAAGTATATTTTTAATAATTCATTTTAAAATTTTGTTTTATAATTATAAAAATATTTACATGGCTGCAAAATCAAATTTACAAAGTCTGGCTTCCTTGTACTCTCTTCCCCCTCTCTCCCTATAAATAACCATTTAAAAATACGATTTAGGGGCACCTGGGTGGCTCAGTCGGTCAAGTGTCCGACTTTGGCTCAGGTCATGATCTCACAGTTCGGGAGATCAAGCCCCGTGTAGGGCTCTGTGCTGACAGCTCAGAGCCTGCAGCCTGCTTCGGATTCTGTGTCTCCCTCTCTCTCTGCCCCTCCCCCACTCATGCTCTGTCTCTCTGTCTCTCTCTCAAAAATAAATAAACATTAAAATAAATAAAAATAAAAAATAAAAATACAATTTATCTTTTCAGTTTTTCAGTGTGAGGAAATGTCTGCATATTTGTGTTTATCCTCTTTTCGGAGGCAGGAGCCTACAATAAGCACTTTTCTACCCACCCTACCCCCACGTTGTTTGCACTCATTGTCTCCTGGCAGTTCCCTCATGGTAACAAATACAAATCTTGGGTTTGGGCTTGTGATTCAAATGATCAAATAAAGACAGCACGTAAGTTTTATACAGACGGCAGCAGGTTCTCACTGCTCTCTCACACATGCCACATGTAATCTGTCAGAATATAATTTCAAACTCCAAAATCGGGCCTCTTCCCACAACCTCCACTGCTTCGACCATGGCCCAAAGACCATCACCTGCTGCAGAGATTTTTCCAGTGACCTGTTCACCTTGTCCCCACTTCCATCCTCCACCCCTATGGTCTATTCTCAATACAGTTGCCATCATGAGCCTTTAAAACATAAGTCACTGCTCTGCTCAGAACCATCTGGAAGATCCCATCTTGGTCTAATCCAATCAGGCCTCTATACACTCACTTGCTCACCCTCCTCATCACCCATCTCTCTGAGCTCTCTTTTACCCCTTTCCTTCTCACTCCACTCCAGCCTCTGCTGTGCTCCTGCCTCAGGGCCCTTGCACTGGTTGGCACCTCTGCCTAGCATGTTCTTTCCTAATATCTGCAGTGCCCATTCTCTCACCTCCTTCAGGCAGTTGCTCAAATGGCATCTTCTCAGTGAGCTCTACCATCCCCCCTTAAAAATTGCAACCTGACCCCTCCCCAGTTTCACATTTCCTGTGGTTCCTCTATTTCTTCCATAGTACTTTTTTTTTTTTACCTTCTATCATGCTATATAATTTCTTATATCATGCTTATTGCTTGTGTTCTCCAAAAGAAATATAAGTTCTACTAGGGTAGGGACCCTTATCTGTTTTGTTCACTGATATAGCCCAGTGCCTAAAACAGTGCCAGACATACAACATGAACTCAATAAAAATAAATGTTTGTTAAGCAAATGAATGAATGAATGAAAATTTTCTGAATTTCAGCAGAAAGTTTTATCAAACTATGACCCAATGTTAGGAAAGCATTCAGAGCTACACCGACTATCAGGCCCACAGGTGAACAAGGATCTTCTCCTGCTGACTAGAACATTGCTTCTTCCTCGGCCATGTCCTGGTGCTCTGGGTCTCTAATGAGACCCATATGGCATTGTGATACCATCAGTCAGACAGCTGAAAGATAGTAATAAGAGCTTCTTATTTATATGATGTTTGTTATGTTAATATAAGCTCTACATATATTAAGTCATTTAATCCTGACAGCAATCCAGTGAACAGAGTGTTAGGATTTTCCTCATTTTATAGGTGAGGCCAGAGGCACATATAGATTAAGAAATTTTCTTATGGCTGGGTAGTTCCTAAGTAGTGGAGTTGGGACCAGGATCCAAGGAGTTTGTCTCTGGAACCCAGAGCGGTCCAGTATGGTACCCTCTAGCCACCTGTGGCTATTGAGCATTTGGAATGCGGCCAGTGTTACTGAGGAACTGAATTTTTTATTTTATTTACTTTTAATTAACTTAAATTTAAATAAGAACATGTCATTACTATACTGGACAGCTCAGCTGTAAACATCTATACAATAGTGCATCTTAGTTTTGACTGGCAGAATGACAAAGAGCTATTTAACTCCTTGTTGCAATTGTTATCTAAATCCAAAGGTGCAACATCTTTGTGGGATTCCAAAAGATGCTGCAACCCATGAGTTCGTTTTCCAAGCAGTGTCTTCCATTACTTGTGAGACATATGCCTCTCTGATCTTAAAACTCTCTCAAACAAGCAAAAAAAAATAAAAACAAAACAAAAAAACAAACAAACAAAAAAAAAAACACCAAACACATTATTTTCCTTTCTGTTGAAAAAAAAATGGAAGATGAAAGTGTTCTGATCCTAATTTGTCCAGATTGAAGAGCCCAAGTTTGTAAGATAAAAATAAAGAAAAGCTAATGGCAAGAGGTGTGACACTGCAGGTTGCACTGAAAATTACAAGTTACATTTCTATTGAGTTTAAATGATATATTTTTTATTTTGGAAAATTGAGAAAATGAACTTTTTAAATTTATTTTTTAATGTTTATTTATTTTTGAAAGAGAGAGAGCATGAGCAGGGGAGAGGCAGAGAGAGAGGAGACATAGAATCTGAAGCAGGCTCCAGGCTCTGAGCTGTCAGCACAGAACCCAACATGGGGCTCAAACCCACGAACCGCAAGATCATGACCTGAGCTGAGGTCAGACGCTTAACCGACTGAGCCACCCAGGTGCCCCTGAACTTTAAAAAAAAAAAAAAAAAAAAAAGGAGAAGAGAGAACACATATATCCACCATCTGGAGTTAATTACTGACATATTTGATTCAGTCTTTTTTTTAATGTATATACTATTTTTTAAATTGTATAAGTAATAAGAGTTTCTCCCTTTAGAAAAAAGAAAAAACACCTTATTGAGTTAAATCTCCCTTCACATGTCCCTCCAACCACAGTCCTCTTACCTTACTCCCCAAAAGTGAAACTAATCTGAACTTGGTGTATATCTTTCCAGTAATTTATATAGTCTTACATATATATACATATATAGTATACATATGTGTGTACATACACGTGTGTGTGTGTGTGTGTGTGTGTGTGTGTGTGTACACAGTTGAGCCTTGAACAACACAGTCTGGAAACTGCATGGATCCACTTATACACAATTTTTAAAAAATAAATACAGTACAGTACTATAAATGTATTTTCCTTATGACCTTCTTAATAACATTTCCATAGCTTTCTTTATTGTAAGAATACAGTATATATGACATATGCATATAATGATACACATAACATACAAAATAAGTGTTAATTGGCTATTTATGTCACTGAGAAGGCTTCTGGTCAACAGCAGGCTATTAGCAGTTAAGGTCTGGGGGGAGTGAAAAGTTCTATGTGGATTTTTGACTCTGGGGTTTGGCATCCCTAACCCCTATATTGTTCAAGGATCAACTAACTTTATGTGTATACATATATATGTATATATATATGCAAATTCTTGGAAATAACATATTTTTTGTGTGGAGTTTTTAACATTTATATCAACAATATCACACTATATCTTGTCCAGCAGCTTTTTTCACTTATTATGGTTTTTGAGCTTTGTGCATTTTTGTTACATTTAAATCTAGATTAGCGTCCCTAACTGTGATACCCTGTGAACATACCACAGTTTAGTTATCCGTTTCCTTGCTGATGGATGTTTAAGTTATGTCCACTTTATTTCAAATAATACTGCAGTAACCATACCTCTAGTGCACCTGTGTGAGTGTTTCTCTGGGACAGACAACTCTAAGATCACAGAATTTGCTCATTTTCCCTTTTACTGTGTACTACTACAACACCTCCAAATTGTACCATTTATAATCCCACTAGTAGTGTATAACAGCCTTTCTTTTCCTACACTTAAACCAGCCTTCTGATATTGGCCAACTTAAAAATTTTGCCCGTCTAAAGTAGGTAGCTTATTGTGGTTTCAAAATGTGTTCCCCTAATTGCTAGTGAGGTTTTACATCCTTCCGTGTTTATTGGCCACTCAGATTTCCTTTCCTGTGAAATTCTTGAATATATCATTTATGCTTTTTTCTATTGAGTTGTTTATCTCATTGGTTTATAGGAGTTCTTTATAACTTCGATTCATTTTTTGTTTAGCAGAGATGTTGCAAGTATTTACTCCTCATTTATAACCTGTCTTTTATCCTTTTTATGATTTCGTCTGTCATCCAAAAGTTTTAATTAAGTCTTAGACTCTACTGGTGGCTTCTAACAGGTTTCTCTTCTTGAACTGATTACAGGTCTTACCAAGTCTTCACGTGTAAAGTTCTACGAAAAGAGACAAAAACTGATGTGTATGACTTGGTGATTTATTAGCTGAGTGCCATGTTGGGGAGAAAAATGTTATCCTGTGCATATTTATAGCATTTTCCTTAAGAAACAGAGTTCATTTTTATGTTGTTGTGAATGTTGTGTTGTTGTGGTAATGATTTTTTTGATATCTAATAATAAAATGTTGACAGTGGTAAAATCCTTGTAATAGATTTTATGGTGAGAATTGATTTTGCCTTTTATTGTATACTCTTGGAAAGTGTTTATTCAGAGCTCCTTTTTTCTAGTTATTGGATCTGCTATCTATAATTATGCTGCAAATTGTTTCAGACATTTAAAAATTATTTTACATAACGTCTCCTTTTAGACAGAAATTGTAGCAGATTGGAGGCAGTCCACCAGCTTTGAATCCCAGTAACCTTAGGCAAGCTACTTTCATTCTTTGTTTCTCAGTTTCCTCATCTGTAAAACGGGGTAATAATAGTACCAGTCATGGGACTGGTGTGAAGGATAAACGTCATCACACATCAGAAGGTCCCAGAGCAGTGGGTGGAACAGGGAAGGCACACTACAGATGCCTGCTGTCACTGTTTCTCAGATCTTTCAAGGTTCTTATAAATGAGGAAACACGTTGTAGATTTAGTGCTCTCTGAAAATTGTATTCAAGCTGAAGAGCAGCTAATTAGAGAAATCCTCTAATTGTCATGTGATGTGCCATTAGTGATATCAGAAAGTCTACAAATACAAAAAATGCTGACAGCACTGATTAACCCAGAACTCTTCCGTAGATTCTCTATGACACCCTTTCAGCCCCCCAAGCTCAGTGCTTGTCTACTCCAGACACGTACAATCAATAATTTAAAAACCAAAACACAAAAGATATAACCTTGAACCACATCCCCAGAAGTGTGGCCCTTCACAAGCGTAATTGTACAATTGTCTGGTGTAGATATTTGTTCACTTCTCCCTCCCCCACTAGTCTGTAAGCTCCATGAAAGCCAAGGCAATATAGATGCCAAGTTGTGTATCAGTTGAACCCACTCATTGACATGTATTTAGAATCAGCTTGGTGAACCCTGTGTTCTGCCCACAGTCCCTGGGTGGCTGGATGCCTGGTTAGTCATGTGGACTCTCGTCCACCAGCTTACCATAGAGCACTAGGTGAGGAGTGACCAGAGCTGAGTTTGAGTCCTGGCCCCCCACTAACTGACCAATAATTGACATAACCTCCCTACACTTCAGTTTCTTCAATTATAAAGGATATTGCTATCGTTACAGATGGAGTGAAATTAACATGTAAAGTGATATAAAAATGTAGGACTTTTAAATGGTCAAAGTGAAATTTCACCAGAAATTCCTTTGATGACAATCACGGGATATTAAAATGAAGATTGATGTGTACACAGGACAGGATATGAACTCGAATTACTTTATGTTTGCAGTCTATACTCTCTCCTTACCTGGGTAAATCATTCTGAGACAAGCTCACCATCTCCATTCAAGAATGATGCAAACCTGTAATGTTTTCAGAAGTGTTTTCTGAGCATTGGCAGCTTAACTAAAAGCGTCCTCTCTATTTTTCTTCTCGCTGTTGCATATAGGATAACTGCTCTCACCTGTTAACCCCCTAGCAGAAAATCCGCCTGCCACACAATAGCTTTGCAAACACAGCGTGGCACTCTGTGTGCTGCATAAAGAAGTCAGTGGGCAGGGCGTGGGGTCAGCCTGCTGTTGGGTGCAGGCTGTTTTGGTTGGCACGTCCTTTTTGTGAAGGATGTAGTCATTGTTCTGCAGTCGGTGTCAGGCGGCACACCATCTATTTACTCGCTATCCTTGAACTAACAGGGGGTATTCCCCCCCCCCCCCCGGCCATAAATGGGTTCGTGTGAGAGAAGCTTCTCCTGCTGAGGGACTCACTTCTGCACTAAGTCCTCTTTGTTAATCTTCTGCAAAATAAGGCAGTTTTCTGTTGAAGAGAAAGCAATCATTAATTTTTCATAAGAGCAGCAAAAGTTGTGAATAGCAGAGGACCTCTTAAATAAAGAGCTTAGAGGTTCCGAAGAGAGAAGAATAACAAAGCCCAGGGGGGCAGGGAAAGTATATTCTTTCTTATACTATTTATCATTCCCTCCACCCCTTCATGCCCCGTTAAGAAGGAAGAAGCCATTTATGCAAACTAACATTTCTTCAAATCTCATGAACCTTCATTTTAATCTTTATCAGTGCCTTTTTAAATGAATAATACAGTGACCTTCAGTTTTGTCCTGTATTATGTGAGGTTGATTCATAAAGACTGCTTTAGTTTTTTAAATTAAGGCAGAAGCTGTATGTATTCTACTCAATTCTAGCATTAGCGTTATCCCAAGTGTGGCATTTATGTTCTTTCGCTTCTTTGGTATAAATAAATATCAAAGTAGGAAGACCAGTGTGAACTCTACAAGGAATAATAAACTAAAATAATATGGCATTGATTTTGTTCTGGGTGTCTAAATGCGTTTTTATGATTGTGTATGTTTATAGCTTCTTTGCACGAGTGACATGAATTCCGGGCAATTAAAAAGGACATGAATTTCAAGACACTTAGGAAGAGGCTCTGCTTTCTAATAGCTCTGCATGTGACCAAGTGTAGTTCCTGAGAAAAGCACTGCAGATTGGAAACCTCCACCTTAGGAGATGGTGGAGTTATTGCCATTTTCTATTGTTTTACAATATTATTGCAAGGAAACCACATTAGGGGACTTGATTTTGGCGGCTGAAGTGCTGTATGTGGATATAACAACTTAATAAAAGAGCATAGAAGGATTCTCTTGCACCGGATGCGTGTCTTTATTTTGCGTTTCCTCAAAGATGGGCTTTGAGTCTTGTTAGTAAGGCCTCAACCTTTGTCACATTGAGTGAGGGAGATGTGGCCCAGGTGCCCAGAGCTCTGAAGGTCACAGAGAGGACTCCCTTCCAGAGGGAGGGGAACTCCACAGGGAAGGCCTTCCACATGATGAATTTCAGACACTTATTCTCCTGCATTTCAGTAGGATAAAAGGCACTCTCTGTACTGTTGGGCTTCTTAGGGCATGACTGTTATTCTTTTAAACTTTTGTTTTTGTGTTATCTAAATTACTCAAGTAACACATAAATATCAACTTCTGGGGAAAACTATAAGATTATAGACAAGTTAAAGTCTTCTTGGATCCCGACCATCAATCCAGGCTCCTTTTTGCCATCCTCTCCCTTAGTGTCCCCAACCCCCATCCAGCAACCGTGCTCAGTTTCCTCTGCCTCCTTGGAAATGTCTCACATACTCTTACACAGTACCTGCAAGTCAATAGTATTAAACGACTAGACAGGATTGTTTTTAAAAGTATTTTTCCCCCCGCCTGCATCGGTATAATATTCTGTGTATCTTTCTGCAACTTGCCTTTTTTTTTTTTTTTTACAAATTAGCATTTCTTGGAGATCTTTCCACGTTAATCCATATAGATCTACTTTATTTGTTTTTATTGCTTCATGATATTTCGTGGTGTGCCTGTGCTGTGTAGTCACTTAGCTTTTATCTTAGACAGGCGCATTTAATTGTTTTTCCAATTTTCCACTACTAAAAATGCCTCTTTAGTGTGTGACTTCTTGCGCACAAGAGTGCTCCTCTATGTTCATACTTACAAGTGTGATTGCTGGGCCACACAACATGCATATTTTACGGTTTAACAGATAGGTCCGAATTGTTCTCCAAACTGGGGGCATCAACTTACATTCCAACCAGCAAGGTATGAGGGTTTGAGTTTCTCAGCATCCTCACCAAAATTATCAGACATTAAAATGTCTGCCACTTCAATGGGTGCAAAATGGTGGGTTTTTTAATTTTAATGTACATTTCTGTTATTACGAATGAGATTAAGCTGCTTGTTATATGTTTATTGGCTATTGGCATTTCCTCCCTATGATTTGCTTATTCTATTGAGTTATTTGCCTTATGGATTTGTAGTTTTGTGTGTTTGTGTGAGTATATGTATATATGGACATATACATACACAGTATATATATGTGTGTGTGTGCATATACATATATACATATATATGTATATGTACATATACATATATACATATGCATATACATATGTACATATACATATGTTTATATATATATACACGTATATACATATATATATATATATATACACATATATATACACACATACACCCACTGTTTGTATTCTTGTACCTGCTAGATACATTGCAGTCTTTCAGACCTGGCCTGTCATTTAAATTTGTTGATGGTATCTTTTTGTCATCATTGCTTTTGACCTAGATTTCTTTTTCTCAATCTTGCTCTTCTTTTCCCCAAATTTCCTTGTAAGCATGCTGTGATTATCATCCTGAGCCCATGGTACACTGGTTACTTTTCCAAATAATCGTATCCGTGTGAGGTTTGGAGTTGAGTTTTCTTTGCTGACCTTGTCACCACCTGCCACTCACAGCTATAGAAGAGGCTCATGTGAGAAGGGAATAGTAACTGCTATTGAAACCCATTGCAGCAGCCTAGCTTTGATGTGCAACTTTTCTTCCACATACTTATTTAGGTTGAGGGCTTGAAGTTCAAGGGAACATACATATAGGGATGGTGAGTGCAATTATATGTGGGAGGTTGGTTTTTTTTTTTTTTAAGGTATAATTGGGAAGGAAAAAAAAACCAACTCAGCAGTTTACCTGCCATCTATGTTTCAGAAACTATGGGCCCACGACTCCCAAGGCTGTATTCTGGATTTTATTGTGCACTTCAAATTGGGATATATCTCACAACAGTTGCATTTAATTGGGAGATTATTAAAAAGCATGCACAAATTCAGAGTTTCTCACCCAGAAAATGCTGCTGGTATCCAGCCTAAATGAAGCCATTCTTTGTGTTCCACTGTCCTGCAAGGAGACATATAAAGAAGTTAAACCAGGACAGAGCTTTGGTTAGACCAGTGACCCCAAATGTCAGTGTTTTGGAAACCACCTTGACAAATCTTGCCATAATAACTTTCCCCCTTGTGCTATTTTTTTCCTTAATATTCTTCTTAAATCACCTATTCTGTGATTGTAAATAAATTTATTTAAAAGGATACATTTAACCTTCATCATGACCACAGATGTTTCACTTGTCATATACAAAATAGATAGTAACCAGGAACATAAATACAAACGCAAGAATTATGTAGTAGGGATATACTCTGCACCTGTGGTCTGCTAGGTCTTGTTTCAAGGGGAGATTTAATGACTATTACAAAGAGCAAATGGTGTTAAATACATAATGGTACCAAATTAAGATTTTATCCTTGATATAAATAGAATTGAGAGAGAACTGAAATGAGGTCCAGTGCTATACTGCCTAAAGCATGTTGGGAATCACCACTATCCCCCATTCAGGAAAATATTGGTATGGCCAATGGATTAGAATATCCCAGTGAAGTAGAATATCTTAGTCTAGGAGAGAGTGAAAGATATGTCCTAGTAATTTTCCTAGTTATTCTGAGGCTAAGTTGCCTCTTCCTCCAAAACACATGCCTTGTCCTATATCCCCTTAGAATGGCATTGATTGAATACATCACCTTCAAATGAATTTATTAACTGTACAGACCTTTGGGTGCCTGCATGCTTTTATTGGTGTGAGATCATTGCTCCATGTATCCAGATCAGATTATCTTCTGGGTTTTTCTTGGTCCTAGACCTGTGGGCCTCACATAGAAGAACTATTCCATCAGAGTCACACCCAGCAAATGCTGTTTTTCACAGGGAGCATAAAGTGGGGGGAGGGAGACAGTAGGAGGGAATGGGAAATCTATTCAGTGGAATAGATGTCTATTTTAAGAAGAAAACAACTGGCATCTGGCAGTGACATAGGATGTCATCGCCATATTTTGAAAAGTGCTTCCATGTTACCTTAGAGTCTACTTACCTTGCTTTGGGCTCAGATGTTAACATGTACCCATTGTATTTTTTAAACATTTTGAAATCATGCATATAGTTTTTTAAAATAAGTAATACAGGAGTGCCCGGGTGGTTCAGTCAGTTGTGCATCTGACTCTTGACTTCAGCTCAGGTCATGATCCCAGGGTCATGGGACCAAGCCCTGCATCGGGCGCGGTGCTGAGCGTGGAGCCTCCTTAAGATTCTCTCTCTCTCCCTCTGCCCCTTTCCCCTGCTCATGCTCTCTCTCTCTCTAAAATAAAAATAAATAATACAAAATGGCTTTTAAATTATTGCATTTGCCCCATCTTTCTCCCCTTCTAGTCCTACACAGAGGCAGCCAATTTAAATCCATTCTATTTGTAGGCCTTCTGGTGGTAAGCTCCATGTTTCTATGTAATATGTTCCTACTTTTGTTTGGTCATTTAACACCTTTATTTTTTAATTAAATATAATTTATTGTCAAATTTGTTTCCATACAACACCCAGTGCTCATCCCAACAGGTGCCCTCCTCAATGCCCATCACTCACTTTCCCCTCTCCTCCCCACCCCCCATCAACTCTCACTTTGTTCTCAGTATTTAAGAGTCTCTTATGGTTTGCCTCCCTCCCTCCCTCTCTGTAACTTTTTTTCCCCTTACCCTCCCCCATGATCTTTAAACAGTGCCTATCAACTTCCTGCTGTGTTGGATGAGAATTTAATGGCATCACCCTTCCTCTTTTCCTCTTGTCTCAGGTATGTTTTGGCTGTTGAGAAATATTTTTTTTAATGTTTGTTTATTCTTGAGAGAGAGAGAGAAAGAGAGATGTGAGGAGGGGTAGGGCAGAGAGAGAGTGAGACAGAATCCCAAGCAGGCTCCATGCTGTCAGCACAGAGCCCAACGCGGGGCTCAAACTCACAAACCGCAAAAGCATGACCTGAGCGGAAACCAAGAGTCGGACACTTAACCGACTGAGCCACCCAGGCTCCCTGGCTGTTGAGAAGTCTAATGCCAGTCAGATTCTCAGTCCTTTATAGGTGATCTGTTTAGTCCCTGTGGAAATTTACAGGATCCTTCATTTTTATGGTTCTGAAATTTTGTCATTATGTGTACACATGATTTATGCCCAAGTATTTCAGACTTTTGTAAAGATATCAGTTCAGTTATCTCCAGTCATTTCTTAGTATTTCATATCTTTTGATGCTGTTATAAATGGCATCTTTTCTTACATTTTAATTTCTGATTATTCATTTTGGCATATGTAAATACAATTGACACTGCATAATGCTACCGTATCTTGCAACCTTGTTAAACTCACCTATTGGTTATAATAGCATTTTTGTACATTCTCTTGGATTTTGTGTATAGACAATCATGTCATCTGTAAATAAAGACAGTTTTACTACTTCTTCCTTTCCAGTCTGGCCTTTTATTTCTTTTACTTAACTTCATCCATTGGCTAGAAATCCCAGGGTACTATTTAATAGAAGCGTAAGGGTAGATATCTTTGTCTAGTTTCTGGTCTTGGGAGGAACATTCAGTCTGTTACCGTTAAAGTATGATGCTAGCATATGTTTTTGGTAGATACCCTTTTCCATACTGGGGCCATTCCCGTTTAATTGCTACTTATTGAGAGCTCTTACCAGGAATGTATGTTAAAATATATAAAAACTTATACAACTAAACACCCAAAAAACAAATAATCCATTTAAAAATGGGCAGAAGACATGAACAGACATTTCTCCAAATAAGACATATAGATGGCCAACAGACACATGAAAAGATGCTCAACATCACACGTAATCAGGGAAATGCAAATCAAAACTACAAGGAGATATCACCTCACACCTGTCAGAATTACCAAAATCAACAACACAAGAAACAACGGGTGTTGTTGAGAATGTGGAGAAAAAGGAACCCTCTGGCACTGCTGGTAGGAATGCAAACTGGTTCATCCACTGTGGAAAACAGTATAGAAGTTCCTCAAAAAGTTAAAAATAGAACTACCGTACAATCCAGTAATCGCACTATTGGGTACATTCCCAAAAATACAAAAACACTAATTCAGAGGTATACATGTACCTCTATGTTTATAGCAGCATTATTTACAATAGCCAAGATATAGAAGCATCCAAGTGCCCATCGATTGATGAATGGATAAAGAAGATATATATATATATATGGAATGGAATATAATATTTCATTATATATATGCATATACATTATATATGTGAAATTGAATATTCCATTATATATGCATATATATTATATATATGGAATGGACTATTTATATATGTATATTATATATATGGAATGGAATAAATATTTATATATGCATATATATAAATGGAATATTATTCGGCTGTAAAAAGGAAAGAAATGTTGCCATTTGCAATGACATAGATGGAGCTAGAAAATATAATGCTAAGCAAAATAGGTCAGTCAGGGAAAGGCAAATATTATATTATTTCACTTATGCAGAGTTTAAGAAAGAACAAATGAGCAAAGGGGAAGAGAGAGAGAGCACACACAAGAAAGAGATTCTTAACTATAGAGAGCAAACTGATGGTTACCAGAGGGGAGGGAGGTGGGAGGGATGGGTTAAACAGATGATGGGGATTAAGGAGTGCACTTGTGATGAGAACCAGGTGATGTGTGGAAGTGTCGAATCACTATATTGTACACCTGAAACTAATATAACACTATGTTAACTACACTGGGATATAGCACTGCTAGGAATTTATCCAAGGGACACAGGAGTACTGATGCATAGGGGCACTTGTACCCCAATGTTCATAGCAGCACTCTCAACAATAGCCAAATTATGGAAAGAGCCTAAATGTCCATCAACTGATGAATGGATAAAGAAATTGTGGTTTATATACACTATGGAATACTACGTGGCAATGAGAAAAAATGAAATATGGCCTTTTGTAGCAACGTGGATGGAACTGGAGAGTGTGATGCTAAGTGAAATAAGCCATACAGAGAAAGACAGATACCATATGGTTTCACTCTTATGTGGATCCTGAGAAACTCAACAGGAACCCATGGGGGAGGGGAAGGAAAAAAAAAAAAAAAAGAGGTTAGAGTGGGAGAGAGCCAAAGCATAAGAGACTGTTGAGAACTGAGAGCAAACTGAGGGTTGATGGGGGGTGGGAGGGAGGAGAGGGTGGGTGATGGGTATTGAGGAGGGCACCTTTTGGGATGAGCACTGGGTGTTGTATGGAAACCAATTTGACAATAAATTTCATATATAAAAAAAAAATTTAAAACCTAATAAAATTTAAAAATGAATGTATGTTAGATTTTTTCAAAGCCTTTTCTGCATCTGTTAAGATGACCATATGGTTTTTCTTTATAGCTTGCTAACATAGTGAATTACATTGATTGTTTTTTAAATGTTAAGTCAACTTTGTTTTCTGGGATAAAACCTTTCATGATATATTATACTCTTTATATATTGTTGGATTTGATATGCTAAAATTTTGCTTGGAATTTTTATAGGTTCATAGGGATATTTGTCTGTTTGCTTGCAATATCTTTGTCTAGTTTTAGTATTAGGGCAATACTGAGCTTTTATGATAAATTGGAAAATATTTCCTCCTTTGCAGTTTCCTGGAAGAGTTGTATAGACTTGGTATTATTTCTAACTTAATATTTGATATAATTCACCAATGAAGCCATCTAGCTTGGAGTTTTCTTTGTGGAAGATTTTTTTTTTATTTAAAACTTTCTTTTGGTAGATATAGGGCTATTAGTTATCTGTTTCTCCCTGAGCGAGCTTTGGTAATAATATGTGTCTTTCAAGGAATTTGTCCATTTCATCTAAGTTATCAAATTTGTTGGCATAAAGTTCTTCACAATATTCCCCTTATTATCTTTTTAGTCTCTGTAGAGTATATAGTGATGCCACTTCTCTTGGTCCTGTTATCTGCAATTCTGTCTTTTTCTTTTTTTCCTGATAAGACTGACTGCAGGTTTATCATTTTCCTTGATCTTTTCAAAGAACCAGCTTTTAGTCTCATCGAATTTTTTCTGTTATCCTTTTTTCTATGTCATTGTTTTATGTTCCTGTCTTTATTACTTCCTTCTTTCTATATAGTTAAGTTTAATTTGCTCTTATTTTTTAAGACTTTTTCTGTTTTTTGGGGGGTTTTTTTGTTTGTTTTTATTTTGTTGTTGTTGTTGTTGTTGTTGTTTTCACAGGAAAGCTAAGACTTTTTTTCTTTTCTAATATAGGCAGCTGGTACTATAAATTTCCCCCTCCATACTGCTTTAGTGGCATCCTCCAAAGTCTATATTATTTTAATTTTCATTCAGTTAAAAATGCTTTCTAAATTCCAATTGATCTTTGACCCATGAGATATTCAAAAGTATATTGTTTTGTTCCCAAATATTCAAGGGTTTTTCAGGGACTATTCTGTTGCTGATTTTTAATTTAATTCCATTATGATCATAGAATATGCATAGAATCTTTTTAATTTACTGAGACTTGTTTTATAGCCCACAATATGGTCTATTGTTGTAAATGTCCATATGTTCATGAAAAGAATGTGTATTCTGTTGTTGGGTGAAATGTTCCATAAATGTCAATTAAATAAGTTGTTTGATAGGGTTGTTTAGATCTTCTGTTTCCTTATTGATTTTCTGTCTACTTGTTCTATATATCATTGAGACAAGAATATTGAAATATCTGACTACATTTATGGTTAGTCTATTTCTTCTTGCAGTTATAATAGTTTTGTCTCATGTATTTTGAAGGTCTGTTATTAGGTGCATAGACATTTATGGTTTGTGATTGTTATGCCTTCTTAATGAATTGACCCTTTTCTCATTATGACATGACATTCTTCATCCCAGGTGATACTCTTTGATCTGAAATCTCCTTTCTCTAATGTTAATATAGCTTTCCTTTGATCTGAGTATGATATATTTTCTATTCTTTTAGTTTTAACCTACTTGTACCATTATATTTGGGGTGTGTTGCTTATAAGCAATAGTCAAGTCTTCCTTTTTTTTATTTAATCTGACAATCTCTGTCTTTTAATTGTGGCATTCAGACCATTTATATTTAACATGACATGTGTGATTAGGTTTAAATGCTATTTGTTTTCTATGTGCCCCATCTTTTCTTTTTTCGCTTCTTTCTGTTTTCCTATCTTATTTTGGATTAATTATTTTTTATGATTTTATTTTATGTCTTTTGTTGGCTTATCAGCTATAACTCTATGTTTTGTTCTTTTACTTGTTCCTTCAGAGTTTATAAGGATATATATTTAGCCCACCATAGTCCACTTTCAAGTGATTTTATGCCACTATATGTAGTATAAAAATCTTGAAATAGTATATTTCTTCCCCCCACCAACTTTTTGTTCATTTATTACTATACATTTAACCTCTATAAGTGTTACAAACCCCACAGTATATTATTATTTTTGTTTAAACAGTTATCTTTTAAGGAGATTTTTAAAATTATGATATATGTGTGTGTGTGTATCCATTTCCATTGTTCTTCTCTCCTTGTTGTAAATTCTCATTTCCATCTAGTATCATTTTCCTTCCTCTTAAGTGATTTCCTTTAACATTTATTCTAGTGCAGTCTGCTAGTAATGAGTTATTTTAACTTTTGTATGGCTGAAAAAGTCTCTATTTACCTTTTTGAAATTATAATATCTAATTTTATTGCTATAAAACTGAGTGAAGCGTCCATGCATTGAAAACTTATGTCCACACAAAACCCTGCGTATGAATGTTTATAGCAGCTTTATTCATAATTACCAAAACGTGGGAGCACCCAAGATATCCTTCTACAGTGAATAGATAAATGAACTGTGGTACTTTCAACAATGGAATATTATTCAGCAATAAAAAGAAATGAACTATCAAACCACAAAAAGACACAAAGAACCCTGAAACACACTGCTAAGTGAAAGAAGTCAATCTGAAAAGACTACATGCTGTATAATTCCAATTATATGACATTA
The DNA here is from genome assembly GCF_014898765.1 of Herpailurus yagouaroundi. Classification (NCBI taxonomy): domain Eukaryota; kingdom Metazoa; phylum Chordata; class Mammalia; order Carnivora; family Felidae; genus Herpailurus; species Herpailurus yagouaroundi. Next base: position 3,490,482 of record NW_024412421.1, read on the forward strand.
CGGAAAAGGCAAAGCTATGGGGACAGTAAAATGATCAGTGGTTGGTGAGGGGGTAAGGATGAATAGGCAGAGCACAGAGGATTTTTAGAACAGTGAATCTATTCTGTGTAGTACTGGAATGATGGACGCATGCTGTTATACCTTTGTGAAAACCCATAGGATGTACAAAACAAAGAATGAACTCTAATGTAAACTGTGGACTTTGGTTAATAATATATCAGTAATGACCTATCAATTGTAGCAATTGTACTGTACCACAGTAATGTAAGATATTACATTGTACTGTACCACAGTAATGTAAGATATTAATAATAGGGTAAGGAGGAGTAGGAGGGTACATGGAACTCTGTACATTAGCTCAATTTTTCCCTGAAACTAAAATTCATAAAAAACAGTAAAGTCTATTTTTTAAAAACTGAGTTAAACAGTATACATAGTAGTTCTAGAATGTGTGTGTGTGTATAAAATATGTATTTATTTATAGTACTTATATATACTACTTAACACAGTAATTAAGCCCATGGATTCTGGAATCACACTGTCTGGGTTCAAATCCTGACCATGCCATTTAAAAGCTGTATAACCTTTGGGCAAGTGGCTCAATCAGTTTGTGCCTCAGTTTCCCCACATGGAAAATGATAATAGAGCAATAAAAAGAAAACAATAATAAAATCTATTTTGTAGAGTTATTATGGGGATTAAATCACATGTGAAGCCTTTGAATGGACCCTGATACATACTAAATACACATAATATATCTATGGTTAGTGTTATTTGATCATGAATACTCATTTGAAAAATAAAGTCTGAACATATTTTGGAAACCACCTCTTGAACACATTCTACATGATGAAGACTGGGGTCTTAAATACATAAATTTTCATTTATAAGGATATGAAGTATGCCAAACTGGCATAATTGCCATTTTATACATTAGGTCCCTGGCTTTGGTGCTGCCTGATTTGGTGCTGTTGACCATGGTGGCATTGGTTTTAGTGCCATTTCATTTCATTTCCTTCAAGATAAAACATTTCTGAGTTTAAGAATTCTGTAAGAACACTTGATTGATTAAAGCAAATGTCTTGTTTACAGCCAGAGGCTTCCTACCTGCTCCGGGAAGGCACAAGTCTACTGTTTCCATGTGCCAGTTGGCTGTAGAGGTCACAGCATGGGTGCTGTAGAGATCTATGCAGGGGAGAGATGTGGATGGCCAGGCCCCCTTCTTGATACCATGCCTCAAAGGGCCTCACCTGCACTCTTGGACCCTCAGCCACTCACCTGCAGAGGCCCAACCCATTCAATGTCTCTGTTTTCCCTTTCATTGAAAAAAGATAGGTTTACTAAATATAGAATTCTAGGTTGACAGGGTTTTTTTTTCCTTTTAGTACTTTTCCAATGTGATTCCACGGTCTTCTCCCATGCATTATTTCTATATAGAAAGCCATAGTAATCCTTAACCTTTGATTCTTTCTATATAATGTGTCTATTTATCTGAAGCTGCTATTTTTATTTAAAATTTTTTAATGTTTATTTTTTGAGAGACAGAGCATGATCAGGGGAAGGGCAGAGAGAGAGGGAGACACAGAATCCGAAGCAAGCTTCAGGCTCTGAGCTGTCAGCACAGAGCCCAACACAGGGCTTGAACTCACAAGCTGTGAGATCATGACCTGAGCCAAAGTCAGATGTTTAATAAACTGAGTCACCCAGGAACCCCTATCTAAGATTTTCTTATCACTGGTTTTAAGCAAGTTGATTGAGATATACCTTGCTGTCTTTTTCTTCACGTTTCTTGTGCTCAGAGTTCATTGAGCTTTGTGGATCTGTGGTTTCATTGTTTTTATCAAATTTGGACATTTTTAGCCATGAGTTAGTTCCTCAACACTTTCCTCTGTCCTGACCTTTCTCTCTTGTATTTCAGGGACTCCAAATCCCCACGTATTAGGTGGCTTGATGTCATCCCACAACTCACGGATACTCTGCTCATTTTGTAAAATTCTCTTCCTCCTTGTCTTTTGTTCTGAATGTTTTCTATTACCATGTTTTCGAATTCACTAATATTTTCTTCTGCAGTCTCTAATCTACCACTAACCCTATCCAATGTAATTTTTATCTTGGATATTGTAGTTTGCTTTAAATATTTGGTAGGTGAGATCAAAGCAATGTTTTGTTTGAGGGTAATTATTCCCCACAATTGAGGCAAACTGTTCTGTGTATGTACACAAGGTGCCACGAATCTTGAAATTTACCAATCTCAGTGATTAGGAATTGGCACTATTCCCAGGCCTGTATAAGCAATTCGGATTCTCTATACTTTTATATGGGTTTTCACTTGGCCTTGGGTAGTGTCTTCCCATGCACACACTTTTATGTCCTCAGCTGAGTACTCAAGGAGAACCATGTTCAAATCTCTGGAATTCTCTCTGTGTGCAGCTCTCCCTCTGGTACTCTTCTCTGTAAACTCTAGCTGCCAAGGTCAATTCTTATACTCATCTGCATCCACTCAACTCCAGGACTCCCCTGGCTCCACTTGGGTTCACCCTCTTTGTGCTATGGTCTGGAATCCCCCGCCCCACTGTCCAGGCAGTAAGCTTGGGAAATCACAGGCTCTCCTGATTCATTTCCCTGTTCTCAAGGATCACTAGTTTTTTGCTGACTAATGTCTAGTAACTTGAATCCTATTGTTTCCTACATTTTATCCATTTTTCTAAGTTGTCTTAGGTACAAGGGTAAATCAAGTCTGTGTTATTCCATTTTGGCTAGAAGTAGAAATTTGTCATTTACTCTCATTATAGTGGGGTTTCAATCAAGAGAGGAAATAATGCAGGTACTTATTCCACTGTATTGAAACCAGAATTACAGTCTACACATTTAAAAGGATGCTGCTCACTTTCAACAATAGCCAAATTATGGAAAGAGCCTAAATGTCCATCAACTGATGGATAAAGAAATTGTGGTTTATATACACAATGGAATACTATGTGGCAATGAGAAAGAATGAAATCTGGCCTTTTATAGCAACGTGGATGGAACTGGAGAGTGTTATGCTAAGTGAAATAAGTCATACAGAGAAAGACAGATACCATATGTTTTCACTCTTACGTGGATCCTGAGAAACTTAACAGAAGACCATGGGGGAGGGGAAGGAAAAAAAAAGTTGGAGAGGGAGGGAGCCAAACCATAAGAGACTCTTAAAAAATGAGAGCAATCTGAGGGTTTGATGGAGGGTGAGAGGAAGGGGAGGGTGGGCGATGGGTATTGAGAAGGGCACCTGTTGGGATGAGCACTGGGTGTTGTATGGAAACCAATTTGACAATAAATTTCATATTTTAAAAAAAGGATGCTGCTGCTTGTGGTATTAGAGCCTCCATTAACACAAGCTAATGGCCTTGTAATTATTTATTCAAAGTCACAATTTCTGAATGGACTCTTTGAGGAGTGGAAACTATGACTCATTCATTTTGGGATTATCTTAGTGCTAAATTGGAGCTCTATAAATATTTGTTGAATGAATGAATGAGTGAATGGTGTTGTTAATGGTAAGGTTGCAGATATAAGGAGTTGAGACTGAAGATACGGGCGCTTTCAGTTAAGCGCTTTGTAGGGAAATGCAGTTTACCCTTTGGGACATTATTCTTTTAGGCTGCAGCTTTTTTGGGATATGTTAACATCAGCACCTGCTTCTGCCTTTGTGACAGGAAGCACTTCTTTAAAATGCTGTCATACGGGGACACCTGGGTGGCTCATTCGGTTAAGCACCCAGCTCTTGATTTTGGTTCAGGTCATGATCTTACAAGTTTATGGGGTCAAGCCCTGTGTCAAGCTCAATGCTGACAGCATAGAGCCTGCTTGAGTTTCTCTCTCCCTCTTCGTCTCCCTCTGCCCCTCCCCCGCTAGTACATTTTCTCTCTCTCTCTCTCTCAAGATAGGTAAATATTTAAATAAATAAATAAATAAATAAATAAATAAATAAATAAATAAAATATTTTCATGCATTGTTTTGGTAGAATGTGTCCACAACACTTGGGGGAATTTTATTCTTGGCCATTAATCCTGATCATTTCTAATCTGAGAAATTTGTTCCTTGGCTTATAAAGGCAGCATAGCATAGTGGTCTCAAGTAACTGTGGAGCCTGATTGTCTGTGTACAGCTTCATCTTTTACTAGCTATATGACCTTGGGCAAGTCACTTGACCTTTCCAAGCCTCAGTGTACCTTATGTAAAATGGGATAGTAATAGTACATTCTCAGCTATTATGAAGATTCAAATGGTTATTGCCTATGAAATTCTTTAAATGGTGTCTGATACATAGTATTATGTAAGCATAAGTAAATAAAAGTAAGATAAAATGAGGTGAAATAGAATAAAATAAGAATAAAACCTTACTCCATCTTTTAGGATTTTATCTAATCTGCCTTCACCAAGAAGTAAAAACTCTACTGTTTGTTTTATCAAAATATTTCCTACTTTAATAGTCTTCCTTTGGATAAATCAATTGAATATTAAAGGTAAAAGAACCTTTCTTAATTTCCTTTTCTAGATTTTTTATGTGGCAATGATTCCTGTCTCCCTACTTACTTCACTGGGTCATGTTTACCAAGACTTTTTCCTTGGAACCTTCACCTTTCCTTTAGTCAAAACCTTTTGTTTTCCTCAATTCCACCTTAAATTCTGCTTCTTAACTGTCCCCTCCCCACCACCACGTTGATGCTAAGGATTTCCTATCATAATGGCATATCTGTCACCTTTATTAGGTGGCTATTACCTGGCACACTTTAACACCACCAATGTGTTTTCCATTCTCACTAATTTAACATCCTTATTTTCTACAGTATTCCAATTTCACAGGTATCTAAGGCTTACAGCATTATTTCTGGTTGTTAGAGACATACTTTTAATTTACTATCCCTTTTCCAATTTTTAAGTCTATTTTTCTGTTATATTATTTATTTTGAGAGAAAGAGTGGGGGAGAGGGGCAGAGGGAGAGAGAGAGAGAAAGAATCCCAAGGAGGCGCCACACCCAGCTCAGAGCCTGATGTGGGGCTCAATCTCTCAACCGTGAGATCATGACCTGAGCTGAAACCAAGAGTCAGACACCCAACTGACTGAGCCACCCAGAGGCCCCTATTATATTATTTCATTTGCTATTATAATTTATATTTATATTCTGTATTTTGTATTATGATATGATTTTTACTGTGTAGTTTAATAATAGTTGATATTGTTTGCTTATTTAGCATCATTGAGTCATGATTGTCCTAGCATCTCATTGTCCAGATTATTTTTTTTATTTTTATTTTAAGAGAGAGAGACAGAGAGAGCAGGGGAGGGGCATGGAAGGAGAGAGAGAATCCTAAGCAGGCTCCACCCTGTCAGCACAGAGCCCAACACAGGGCTCAGTCTCACAAATAATGAGATCAAGACCTGAGTTGAAATCAAGAGTTGGATGCTTAGCCAACTGAGCCACCTAGGTGTCCCTCATTGTCCAGATTAAGAAGTTGTTAAGAAAGTTTAATCAGGAGTAAATGATTGACTTTTATTTTGTTACTATATGACTCAGCTAATGGCTTTTTGAAATTTATATTGATTTGTTTTTTTATTCTGTCATCTCAGTCTATCTAATGCCATCTTTGGTGACTTCTGTGCACAATGAATATCCTTATATTTGTTTCTAGCTGGATATTTGAGGCAAGAGGGACTCATAAGGAAGTCTGAAACAAAGATGAGCCTAAAATCAAAATTTCCTAACTAGAATTAATTTCAGTACAGCCCAGTCTTGTCCAACACCAGGAGATGTGGACAGCTGTCAGGAGGGCATCTCAAACACATGCTGCACCCACCTCTGCCTGCCTGCCTCAGTGGGGCAGTTGCTGTTCTCAGCGTACAGGTGGCAAAGGCTCTGTGGGTGCCTGACAAGAGAACCTCGGTAATGCAGTCTCCACTTCATCACACAGCAGCCCCGTGCAGTAACAAGGATGTATATGAGGGCTGGATGAAGTGTAATTAAATAATAGCACATTGCAATGGGTCTCAGTTTCTAAACAAATCCTCCTGACTGATTTGGGCCAGACACTTCTGAAGCTGCTGGTATTCCTTACCATGAACATGAGGAAGTCAAAGCAGAATGATGAAATTCTTGAATGCGTTTGCTTAAAATTACTTAGTCTCCTGGGCACCTGGGTGGTTCTGTCAGTTAAGTGTCTGACTCTAGATTTAAGCTCAGGTCATAATCTCCCAGGGTGAGTGAGAACCCTGCATCGGGCTCTGTACTAACAGCGCAGAGCCTGCTTGAGATATTCTCTCTCTCTCTCTCTCTCTCTCTCTCTCTCTCTCTCTCTCTCTCCCTGTCTCTCTCTCTCTCTTTCTCTCTCCCTGCCCCTCCACTGCTCATGCTGTCTCTGTCTCTCTCAAAAATAAATAAATAAACTTTAAAAAATTGCTTACTTATGGACACACACACACCACAGCCACATGCACCTGTATACATGAACTGGGTGCACTTTTACCATTTTATCCAAACCCTGGTAGTTTCTACTGTGGTCCTTCTCTAGACGAATTCTCAAAATATTTGGGGAAATAAGAGACTATCTTTTATGTGTGTGTAGTAGCGGATTTTGCTGGCTCTTGAGACATTATCTTTATAAATCCCTGAGTGTTAGAAGTGAGGAAATCATCTGTCTTTTGAATTTAGCAAATAGCATTTATGTGCATACGTGCTTATGCCATCTACACACTTACACTGTAATTGAAACACTGTGGAAAAGCAAACCATAAGCTTTTAACATTGTTCAGGCATGAGCTTTTCCTTCTCATCTTCTCCTAAATTGATGTTTAGAAGCACAAGAGGACTCTCTAGCTCTGTGTTTATAAGCCTTACTGGAAAAAAATGTCAGTTGCTTTTTAGACTCAGAATCACATGATAGTAAATGTGAATCTAAGCAGTGGCTCAAGTGCTTTCTAAGCAATGGTTGCATTGATAATCACATCCTTCTTTTATTTAGTAAATGCCAATAAAAGCTAATAAGAAAGAAGTGCTATTTGCATGTTTCATACTCTTACTCAATATGGGGTCCAGTGGTTGAATAGTCTCATTTGGGAGCCAAGAGAGGCAAACAAAACTGATTTCATGAATCCCCTAATGAGTGTCCACAGGTTTAGGGGACAGGTGTTTTGGAGTGTGAGAGCACAGTGGAAAGGTTTTGCTAGTACAGTGACCAGGGCATGATGGTGGAGAAGACCAATGTGGCCCTTGGGAAGTTGAAGTCTCTTCCCTCCTTGAATGGGCTCTGTTCCAGGATGTTCCTCATGTGAGGGTATTATACTTACCATGGAGTAAAATATCATCAAATCGTCGTATCCTTGGGATATAAGCAATTAAAACAAGATTTATGTTTGTTTAAAACATTTGATTATCAAAGCAAGTAATCAGTGTACAAAGAAGAAAGAAAAGGCAGAGATGTGGGTTCTGGAGTCAGAAGACCTAGTTTCAAATGCCAGGTCCACTTGCTGAGTGATCTCAGGCTAGTCATTTAATCTCTCTGGGCCTCAGATTCTTTCTGTGTAAAATAAGAGAAATAAAGCTAATCATACATTTGTAATGAGTGTTAAATGAGTTAATACCTGCACAATAATTCACAAATAATAAGCACTAAATAAATGCTAATTATTATGATTTTATTAATATTTACTAATATTAGTATGAAGAAAGGATTTTCACAACTGAGATATTAAAGGTATAAATGTTGAGGAATTCTTTGGCTTTACAGGGTAAATTCCAGTGTGAAATGAGGCCCCATCTGACAACCAGATCCATATGACAGAATGGTCCAGCGCGGATATGTGTACCTCAGGCTTCAGCCAGGGAAAATGTTTAAAGGTGCCAAAGATCATTTTGTGGTTTTTTTCAAATTATAATAAAGTAAATCCCCATTCCTCTCTAACCTTCCCTCCCTTAGCCTTGTCTCTTACTTGTGGTCTGTGAGTGTATCTCTCTTCCAAGTTTGGCTCTTTTTTTAGAACTAGTTGTGAAGTCTTTATTCTCTCATACAGACATATGACAGTGGGGGAGGAGGGATGTGCATTTCTTAAATTTCAGCAAGGAATCTGTCTTGCCATCTCCATACAGTGGAAAATTCAGTGAGGAGAGACTGTTAATTTCATTCCCCTTTCAAATCCCATTTGACAGGTTAATCAGACATTTCTATCATGAGTAATGGTGAAGTCTTCCAAGTCTGGGGCGAGGTATGGATTTTGTATATCCTAGAGGGAGTCCTAAACCCTTGGGGTGACCTTTGAAGCAGTTTCTTTGGGGGCTGTACTTACATTCACTGTGCCTTTGTCAGACAGCCCACTTTGTCCATAAGCATGGGAGGCTGAAAATACCTACAAAGTTTGGATCTCCTTAGGGACATCCTTAACCAACAACTACCAGGTATATGGGTATAAATACTCCAGCTCCTTCAGACCTTGGTTGAGAGAATTCCAAGGCATGCATTTTGCACAATTTTCCAGAGTTTCCCTCTGAGTCACCCACTGGGGTCACCGACTTCCCATTGCCCGCCCCCCTTCCCTGGCTCTCTTCCCTTCTCTGTCTCACATCACCTCCCCAGGCTCCCTCCATTACCCCCAGAAACCATTTGGCTCTTAGATCCTTAGCCTGGGTCTCCTCTAAGATGGTATACACACCGTAAAGGCAGAAGGGCATCTGCTAAGCCTAGATTAGGTTTTGTCAAAACCACTCTGGGCCCCGTATTGGCAGGGCACAATTAGCAGACCATTGCTTCCCCTGGGTTTGAAATTCTACCCACTGAGAGCATGGTTTATCATGGACACAGACCTGTCAAGGTTTAGACTATTGGCAAGTGGGCAAGGACCATAACCACTCATTCACTCACTCAACCTTCCGTCTGCAAGACGGCCAATTTGATTGGGGGAGGAAGATTTTAGTAGCGGCAGACTGGCTTCTAGCATCCAGCATGCTGTGAATTCTGGTTTCCAAGCATGGGTGGACCTCAGCAAATGCTTCTATCCACTTCATCCACTCTCTTTACAGGTCTATCAGATGAGTGCTTTGCTGTTATTCTCATACCCACCTAGCAGAGCCAGCCACCATACCCACCATTGTGTCAGAGAAAACACCTGCTTCCTATAAGGTTCTGTAGCTAATGGGGAAAACAGGTTGGTTCACATGGTCTCTTACTGCAAGCCAGCTCATCCTTTGGCAGTCTGAGACCAAGACTGCACATTTAACCAGGTGGATCTCTTAAAAGCATCTCTTTTACCATATTCTCCATTTCAGACTTATCCCTATCTTCTTTCCTGTTTTGCTTTATCACCTTTGTGATGCTTTAATGCTCAGCACACCAGCTGAAGTTCTGTGAAATCTGTATCACAGTATATTAGCATTCCAAAATACATGCAATCCCTGAGTAGACAATAAATTTGATTTTGCACAAGTGGCATCCTTTATACTTTGCTCATAAGGCAATCTCTCAAGTGTATCTTTTTTTTGAAACACAACGCAAATAGTCTGGTGAAGTAAAAATGGGTTGCATGATGGGTTTTGTGCTCAGCAAAAAGGACTTGGACAAAGCAGTGATGCTGATGTTCTTATTTACAAAGGTTGCCGTCTGGGAAATTAGTGTCTGTTGCTGCTCTGTAATTAGGAAAATTTAGGACCCCTAGCGCTCCAGCGTCTTGCATTAAAGGTTGTATGTCATCAGTGTTTTCATGAGAATTTGCTGGATTTCTGTCATTAATAACAGGCATAAACCCAGCAAGCAGTAGAATATGCATTACATTTAATCAATTTGCTATTTGTATTCATTATGTATGTCCTCCATTTTGAGTCATGAAAAATTGAAAGGCCATTACAAATAGAAAGAGCATCATGGATTACAAATGATGTAACGAGCATAAGCACTATTAATTGGTCAATTGTGCTTGTCAGTACATTTAAAGTGATTAAGGCAGAAAGATTAGAAGGGACATGAATGAGCCTGGGAAGTAGAAGCCCAGGAACACTGGGGTGCTCCCAGGTGCCTTGTGCCCACATAAATGCAGCAAAATCCAACAGCATTTATTCCAATAAATTCATTCAATAAGTGTTTTTGAAGCATCTGCTGTGTGCCAGGGGCTGTGCTGAGTGTTGGAAACACAGCAGAAGACAAGATAAATGAAGCTTTCAGCCTCGGGGGCTTATATTTGGGTGGGGAGGGAGAATTGTGAAATGATCTATAATATACATATATAGATATATAATAATATGGATATATAATATCCAGTACATGGTAAGACCTGTGAGGAACAAGAGAAGAGCATTGAGAACAATGAGTGGTAGTGAGGTCAGGCCTCTTTGAGGAAGTGATATGTGAACAGAGGGTTTTTTTGTTTTGCTTTTTAATATCTATTTATTTATTTTGAGGCAGGGAGGAGCAAAGAGGAGAGAGAGAGAGAATCCCAAGCAGAGCCTGACTCAGGACTCGAACTCACAAACTGTGAGACCATGACCTGAGTGGAAATCAAGAGTCAGACACTTAACCAACCAACCAAGAGTCAGAGTGAGCCACCCAGGCGCCCATGTGAACAGGCTTTTAAATGAAGAGAGAAGACAAGCCATATGGCTACCTGGGGGAGGTGGCGTAAGAGTGTCTCATTCATATGAATTAGGCTAATAACTCAACACCTATTATAATTCTCAAGAATAAAAGAATCCTGACACATTTTTAAAAAAATTAAACATTAAAAAAAAGAATAAAAGAATCCTATTTCTTTCTATTGGCATGACCCAATGCAACCCCTTCTCCACAGCTAGAAAACTCTATCAATCATCTCACTACTGCCCTCTTCTGTGGTAGCAATTCTGTTAAAGTGAAAACTGATGGTTTGCCATTGTAATTGCATGCATCCAAAGTCCTCATCATGGCCCACAATGCCCTAGGTGATCAGGCTTCTGTCTTACATTTCCTACTGGTCTTTCCTCTCATGCTAAGTTCCATCCCCTGGCCTTTCTGTTGTTCACACTGCTAGCTCCTTGCTGCCTCAGGACCAGTGCATTTGCAGTCTGTCTGCCCAGTACAGTCTGCCTTCAGAAACTCAGACCTCCGCTGCCAGGTTGCCTCTTTAGAGAAGCCCTCCCTGACTAGCAGACCAAAGTCGTTTCCCAGCCCCTTGCTGTTAGGTCCTCCTGCTTTGTTTTCATCATGGCCCTTACTGTTAATCTAAAATGCATGCTCTCTGCTTGCCTGTTTCTTGTCTAACTCCCACATTTGAGTATAAGCTCCACGAGATCAGGCACACGTTGCCTGAGTTCACCATCATATCCCAGTGCCTAGAACAGTGCCTGGCACAAAGAAGCTCAAAGATCCAAGAGGAAGGAAGGAATGAGTGAGTTGATGAGTAATCAACTAATCAGCCAAAATAGAGATAAGAACAAAGTTTGGTTTCTGCTTTTGTATTCAGGTACATATTTTAAAATTTCGTCTGAAAGCCGTGTGGAAGAAATGGTGCTATTTTGAGCAGTGCTCTCTACAGTTTGTGACAAATGAAAATAATTAGGTAACATTGGTAATTGTGCTATTTTGCTTCATGTGTCTAGGATCTCTTGGTATGCATTTTTAAGTAATTTAATATTTCTTTTCAATGTGTTGACTCATTTCTATGGGCTAAATGCTATGTTATTATATTTACAACGGAGGCCCAGGATGAACCATAGCAAATGACTTTTATGGCAATCTGCTTTTTTAGAATTGATGATCTAAGACTCCTTACCTAATCCATAGCATCTGGAAAATCTATCAGAAGAGGGTGATATTGTCGTATGGTGGTACCAGACCCCACGTTCATTCCAGGATATGATTCATAGCAGACCTATGTGTGTCTGTCATGTACCAGACTCCGTGGCAGGTGCTGGGGTACCAGGTGAAGGAGGCAGTGTTGCTCCCTGCCACCAGGAAGAGCTGGTGGTCAAACAACAGTGATTCCAAACTCCACCCCCACCTCCGCACCCTAGAATCACCCAGGGGTCCTCTGTGTATATCTACATCTGGGCCCCCTTCCGGGCTCGCTGGTTCAGAATCTCTGGCCCAGGGCCTTACACAGTCATATCTTTAAAGCCCAGTATTGCTCACAAGCATCCAAAGTTAAAACCCACTGGTCTAGTAGAAGGATGGACACATATAGAGCAAATCGCAGGCAATGGGACAAGAGCCATAGCAACAGCTGGTAGGCGTGCACTGGAAAATGGCAGTATTTCTCTTTGGTGCATAACTCAGAAAGAAATGTTTTTAGGAATCTGGAGGCCAGACGACCTGGTTACGCAACAGATAAACATTGTGTGTATTTATTACCCACTCCCACTCCCCCAAAACTGATCAAAAAGTGACAATCACCATTCATTAAATGATTATTTTTCCTACATGGGGCCGAACAAATTTTATTTTTCTATATAAGCCAGGAGTTGAATATTGTATCCTTAGGCAAATAAAGAATTTTAATTAAAACATAGCGTCTTTCCTAACTGGCAGACATGAGAGAAAGGAAAATATGAGAATCCACAGGGTAACTGTCAAAGAGAAGGAATTAACATGTCCTCTAAAATTATTTTAAAAGGTCAGAATTTCCTGAAGTGTGTTGGTGAAGGTGATCTGAAAATCTCTTCCTCAGCCTGCCTGTGCCTTTGATGGTGGGCATTGAAGTGTTTGGACTGGAAAAAAGGCAGACCTTTCTGGGTAATTAATTGAGGTTTAGCTTCTTCAGCTGAAGATCAAGCTTTGCTTTTCCCTACCCCTTGATTTGAGTGACAAAGAACAAGAAAGTGAGAGTAATTTCATAAAAGCTAACTTGTTCAGAGTGGCACTTCTAAGTAGAATATTGGTCAACCATTCCTGTCCTGGGGTGATAAACTGGGAGGTTTTAAACAGCAATGTTTGCAATCCGATAGGCACTTCACAAAAGACAGCTAGGAAGACTTCAGGTGGCATCTCATCCCCTGGCTTCTGGCCTTCCTTACTCTACCATGCTCTCCGCCCACTCCTCTCGTCGCAGGGAAGACAGAAGCTTCCGTCCACCATATAAACTCAAATGAACACCTTTAACACCAGAAGAGCAGGCACCCAAACCTCCAGGTATCTGTGCTGCCACACTGGCTTCTTAGATTTTACAGTTACCAATAATGGATGAATCTTGAGAAATGCTCACAGTTTCAGAGAAGCCACATATTCGAATATTTATTTTTTAAAATACAATTTATTGTCAAATTGGTTTCCATACAACCCCCAGTGCTCATCCCAACAAGTGCCCTCCTCCATGCCCATTACCCACTTTCCCCTCTCCCCCACCCCCCATCAACCTTCAGTTTGTTCTCAGTCCTTAAGAGTCTCTTATGGTTTGCCTCCCTCCCTCTCTGTAACTTTTCAACCCCCTTCCTCTCCCGCATGGTCTTCTGTAAAGAAAGTGATACTTAAGAAGAGAACACAGGCAGCAACCTCTTTGACCTCAGCTGGAGCAACTTCTTACTAAACATATCACCAGAGGCAAGGGAAACAAAAGCAAAAATGAGCTATTGGGACCTCATCAAGATAAAAAGCTTCTACCCAGGAAGGAAACCATCAGCAAAACTGAAAGGCAGCCGATGGCATGGGAGACAATATTTGCAAATGACATATCTGATAAAGGGTTAGTATCCAAGATCTATAAAGAACTTATCAAACTCAACACCCAAAAAACAAATAATCTAGTGAAGAAATGAGCAGAAGACGTGAGTAGCCATTTTTCCAAAGAAGACATCTAGATGGCCAACAGACACCTGAAAATATGCTCAGGTGCCTGGGTGGTTCAGTCAGCTGAATGTCTGATCTTGGCTCAAATCATGATCTTGTAGTTCCTGAGTTTAAACCCCCAGTTGGGATCTCTACTGTCAGCTCAGAGCCTGTTTCGGATCCTCTGTCCCCCCCTTCTTTCTGCCCTTCCCCACTTACTATCTCTCACTCTCTCAAAAATGAATGAACATAAAAATTAAAAATATATATATATTCTCAACATCACTCATCATCAGGGAAATACAAATCAAAACCATGATGAGATACCACCTCACACCTGTCAGAATGACTAAAATTAACAACACAAGAAACAACAGGTGTTGGCAAGGATGTGGAGAAAGGGAAACCCTTTTGCACTGCTGGTGGGAATACAAACTGATGCAGCCACTCTGAAGAACAGTATGGAGGTTCCTCAAAGAAATAAAAATAGAACAACCCTATGATCCAGCAATTGCACTACTGAGTATTTACCAAAGGATACAAAAATACAGATTCAAAGGGGTACATGCACCCCCATGTTTACAGCAGCATTATGTACAATAACCAAACTATGGAGAGAGCTGAAATGTCCATTGACTGATGAATGTATAAAGAAGATGTAGTGTGTGTGTGTGTGTGTGTGTGTGTGTGTGTGTGTGTAATGGAATATCACTCAGCCATCAAAAAGAATGAAATCTTGCCATTTGCAACAATGGATAGAGCTAGAATGTATTATGCTAAGTGAAATAAGTTGATCAGAGAAAGATAAATACTGTATGATTTCACTCATACGTGGAATTTAAGAAACAAAACAGATGAACATAGAAGGAGGAAAAAAGAGGAGAGATGAAAAGAAAACACAAGAGACTCTTAACGATAGAGAACAAATTGAAGGTTGATGGAGTGAAGTGGGAGGACGGGCTACATGGGTGATGGGTATTAAGGAGGGCACTTGTTATGATCAGCACTGGGTGTTCTATGTAAGTGATGAATCACTGAATTCTACTCCTGAAACCAATATTGCACTGTATGCTATCTAAAATTTAAATTAAAAGTTAAAAAACAGGGGCGCCTGAGTGGCTCAGTCAGTTAAACATCCGACTTCGGCTCAGGTCATGGTCTCGCAATTTGTGAGTTCCAGCCCCACATCGGGCTCTGTGCTGACAGCTCAGAGTCTGGAGCCTGCTTCGGATTCTGTGTCTCCCTCTCTTTCTACCCCTCTCCCATTTGTGTTCTGTCTCTCTCTTTCAAAAATAAACATTAGGACAAAAAAGTTAAAAAACATAAAGGAAAGGTGGCATTTTACAAAATAGAGGGGTGACCCGGGAGAGTGAAAGGAGGGAAGCAATGAAGACCCAGAAGCCTCTCCGGAAATGAAGTGTGACCAAGAAGGCTGGCCCCTTGCAGGTGGCCCCCTAAGAACATGCTCCATCCAGGAAAGCAACATGTCTCAACACTGGCTACACACTGGAGTCACCCAGGGTGCTTGAAAAATACTGATGCCTGATTCCTGCCCAGATTTCTGGGGTTGGGGTACTAGGTCTAGTGTACTTTGTAAAAGCTCCCAGGGAAATTCGGTGTGCATCCAGGATTGGGAACCACCAATGTTCCAGATTAGTGACCAAAGTGGGTAACCAGGGAGGTAACATGGGTGGCACAGTTCACAGAGCTCAAGCTCTGGGGATCGGTAAAGGGCAAAGACTCATCGTCAAGGGAGACACTTTGGTGGGAAAAGCTGAATACATCCACACCAGGGGAAATGTCCCCTTCCTTCTGTGACTTCCTGACTGTTTCTTGCCCTGCAGAAACTTCAAGGAGCAGGACAGACATCTTTTTCAGATAAATGCCTGGTGTTCAGGTCTCTTCTCTTATAATAAACCAATAATCCAACAGGTAAAATGTTCCTCTGAGTTATGTGAGCTGCTCTAACAAATTGAACCCATGGAGAGCATCCTCAGAACCTCCAATCTATAGCCACTTGGTCAGAAGCACAGGTAACAACGTGGGCGTGCATTTGGCATCTAAGGTGGGGTGGGGGAGGGGCAGTCTTAGGGGACTGAGCCCCTGACCTGTGGGACTAGATGCTATCTCCAGGTAGATAGTGTGAGAACTGACTTGCATGCTTGTAGGACACCAGCTGGTATTGGAAGACTACTCGATGGTGTGAGAAGTACCCCCCAACACACACATGTTGAAATTGGATGCAGATTTATAAAGGGCTTCTCTGCCACCCTCTTGGCCTTCCATCCATCATGGTGGCTGCATGGCTTCTAGCATTATTTTTTTACACAATAATATCCAAATTCAGAAAGGGGGGATTGGTTTTTCCTCATGCAACATTCTCCAGTCAAAAAGGAAAATATTTTCCAGATCTGGCACAGAGTCTATAGGTGAAGGATTGACCAGGCATCACTTTCCTATTACTTAGTTTTAAGGAAGGTTGGGGAAAATTAATATCTGGCACTTTGGCTTCTGTCTGCCAGTCCCTGCAAAAGGAGGGGTACTGGTAATTCTCCAGTTGCCCCTTCAGATTCATCCTCTGCCCTTTTCTGCCCTGCTCCTTACTCCATGCCCTTGGAGGCTGATATCTACAGATTTCACAACCAGCCTTTGCCCTTCAACATTTGATGGGGTTCCAGCCCAGGGAAGGCACAGAAGGAGATGCAAGGGAGCAGGAGAGAAGTTGGGGTATTTCTTCCTTCTGCTCTGTCTCTGCCAGACCACAGTTTGGCAGTGTCTGCATTTCCCTACTAAAGGTCAAGATCAGGAAGACATGGCCTTTTGTTACCTTCTGGAGTATTGCTTTACCTTCCCTACTTAGATCTACAGTCCACTTGGAATTGATACTTTCTTTCTGCATTTTATTTTGAAAGTTTCCAAATCTACTGGAAAGTTAAAAATAACTTAATAAAATAGTTATATCTTTCAGCTAGATTCCCCAGTGGCTAATATTTTGTCACATTTTCTTTATGCCTCTCAATATAGATATATAAATAGACAGTTGGCCCTTGAGTAACAGGGATTTGAACTCCACGGGTCTACTTATATGTGGGGTTTTTTTCTTTTATAAATACAATACAGTACTGTAAATGTATTTTCTCTTCCTTATAGTTTTCCTAATAATATTCTTTATTCTAGCTTATTTTATTTTAAGAACACAGTATAAAATACATATAATGTAAAAAATATGTGTTAATCAACTGTTTATGTTATCAGTAAGGCTCCCAGTCAACAATAGGCTATTAGTAGTTAAGTTTTGGGGGAATCACAAGTTATACGTGGATTTTCAACTGCACCGGGGGTTGGTACCCCTAACCTCTGAGTTGTTCAAGAGTCAGCTATGTATAGCTAATTCACTAACCTGTACGATTTTGGGTTTTGCTGAACCATTTAAATGTTTACACATCTTGACATTTCACTCCTTAACACTTCAGCATGCATCTCGTAAGGATAAAGACATTCTCCTACATAACGCTCCAAAATTAACCCTAATTCAATAATGTCACCCAATTTGTTTTAATTCTTTGCTTAAAAATACTTTCTCGATGATCCCTGACATTTGAGTACTTTGCAGCTGACAAAGCATTTTCACCAACATGCTCTCATTTTATACCATAGTCACCTTCAGAAGCAATTATTATCATCTCTGCCTTATACATGAGGAAAAGAAGAACCAGAGAAGCCAAGTGACCCACCCAAGGTCACACAGCTAATAAGTAGCATGACTGGCATTCCAAGGCAGGCTTTCCAACTCCAAGTTCCATACACTTTCTGTGACATTTTGACCAGAGTGTTAGTTTTTCCAGAACGTATGCCCCTCAAACACTTCCCTTATGTTTTCCCTTCCAATCTTCCTAACCACCAAAAATAACAAGGCTCTTGTTCTTCAGCTTCAAAGAGTGACACTCTAGATAAGCAGGTTATCCACACTGGCCTCTGTTTGGTGTAGAAAAATGCTAGGCAACATGTTTGGACCTTGCATTTAATTTAAGCTAGTGTGATTGATCACATAGTATTTCTTAACTGCATTATGCTTGATTCTTGCCTTCATATACCCATGCAGGGTGGGAGAAAGCTTCCCTCTGAAAACGCCTGGATTTCATCCCCCTTGGTGGGCAGGTGCTGCTATATGCTGCTCAATAAGCAGATGAGAACAAGTGTTTTTGAAGCCTTGCCAGGGCAGGATTTTGGCCTCTCAGCTGCTAGACCTGCCTCTCAAACACCTCCGGGATCAGCCCCTTTCTGTCCTTTGCCACTGTCATGCACAAGACCCAGCCACCTCCACTCTTGCTGGGAAACTGCATAGCCCCTCACCTGGTCCTGGTTAGCCGTCTGCCATCTGTTCTCGCCTCTTGCACTTGACAGGTGAACCTCTTCAGTGACATCCGATGCCCTTAGAACGGGGTGCACATCTATGCGATGGCCTGTGCCACCCTCCCTGATAGGCCCCTGCCAACCTCACTGCCACCTCTCACACCATGCTCCCTACCCCACAAGGGGTACACCAAACTTGTTTTCCTCAAACAAGCCTGGACCCCACATCAGGCCTCAACCTGCTTTGTTCTCTGCTGCAATGCGTTGTCTACCATTTCCACCTCCAGGTACCTGTTAACACCCACTGATCCTTCACACCTCAGTGTGAGGCCCTGGCCCTGAGCCCCACGCTAGATCCCCATAAATGCTTGCCTAACACCTTGCACTTTTCCTGGGTGCATCCCCAGCATCTCCACATAATAAGTGCTCAACAAACTATTCAATGATTGAGTCTCCCCCTTATGTCCAGAGATAACAGGGCAACAGCTGAAGTCACACTGTGGTCACTATCAGAACCACAGTCTTTCTCACCCAAAGCTGCTGCTTCAGGAAGGATACCCCCTCCTGCTTCATCCTTGGGCTCTATTGTCAAGGAGAGGCCCCTTGCCCCTGCCATCATCACAGGACACTGCCCACAGGAAGGGAATGGTAACTCCATCCTAGCCTCCTCTTCATGTCTTGTGAATCTGCACCTGTTCATTCACCCATTTGTTCATCTCCTTCCCTATTACCATATGCCTATTTCTCAAGTATTTATTGAGCTTAATTATGTGTGTATCATTGTACTATTCATAGGGACATAGTGGTGAGCAGAAGAGACAGATTGCTGTCCTCAGGGAGCTGCTGTGTGGTAAAAGCAACAGACCAAATCACATAAGTGGATGAAAGAATGTCAGGTGGTAGCCAGAAGAGTGCCAGGAAAGAAGCGAGGAGGGCAGAGTGATGAAGGGAGCAGTGGGCAGTTCCCCACTCGACATCAGCCCTCCTTCCTCATTCCTAACAGCACCCCAATTGCATTCAGTGGTCACCCCCTCAAATATCCCCTGGGCCTCAGGAGAAACCACCCTGAGCCACAGGTCCGAGGGTGGACCTGATTGGCCCAAGGGCAATTCCACCCCCTTGACAGTGATGGGTTCAAGAAGGAGTATACGACTTGTTTCAGGCCCGTGACACAAAGGTAGTTCCTCTAGGGAGGCAGGAACTTCTAGGGAAAGTGTCTTTGCTTTAAAATAAGCCACAGGAAGAGGTGGTTTCTCTTCTTCCTCTGGATGCTGTCGTTTCTGGATGTGATGGCTGAAACTGCTGCAGCCACTTGCTCCCAGCGAGGCCAACCCCACACGAGCTGAGCAGAGATGCATGAACCTGGGCCCTGTTACACCAGTGAGCTACTGTATCAGCCATTTCTGGAGTCCTCCGACTTCCCATCCATGTGAGATCATAAGTTACTATTTAATGTCCCTTTTTTTATAGTCCACCTAAAGCACCAAAATTGACAGAGACATAGACCCTGTGGCTTTGCTCCTACTCTGGTGCCTGGTACTTAGTAAATGCTCAATAAATGTGGAATGAATGGTATGTCTTAAGTCAGAGTCTCCTGAAGCAGACCTGGAGACATATCTTCAGGAGAATGTACTGTGTTATGGAAATGCTCCCAGGGGGACCAATAAGAGGAAGCTAAAGGAGGCAAGGAAAAGGGAAAGTAAGCACAGGAGCAAGCTTAACTGATGCCCCCTGGGGAAACTTCCACCTGATCCCCAAGGGAACTCCGGAGTGTAAGCCACTTCTCCTTAGTTGTCCTGCCTGTGGCAAGGGGGCTGGCCTTTCCTAATCCCACTCCTCAGTTTCTCCTAAGGGCCACCCCAGGGGAATATAAACACCCAAGCCTCCTCCCAGCTCTCAGCTCTTACAGTTAAAATGGCTCTAGGAGCACAAGAGTGGCACCTGCTGACCACTGGAGGAAAAGTACAGTGGAGTTAGCAGAAGGGTACATAGAAGTGATAGGGTCAAAGAGGGTCTGGATGTGGGTACATGAATGAACAGGCTCTGGGTGCATCCACAATTGCTTATGCAAAGCCTATGCAGCCTTCTGGTCTGCAAATTTGTCCCCCATATCCCTCCTACAGAGGGGTCTTTTTCTGCTCCCCACACAGCATGCCAATGGGAACCCCCAGCTCTTATTAAAATGGAAAAAAATGCATTTCAAAATTATTGTGCTTCAATATTCATCTTGAGGTTCTTTTGCAAAACACTGATAGCTAGCCATGACTTGATGATGAAATATTGATTACACATCTATATTTGTATTCAGAGGTCTATACTGTGTAGACAGAACACCCACCCTGCAATATCTTCTATTTTAAGCCATTATGAAGACGGATGTTCCCCCCCAGGCAAGTTTTGATAAAATACTGGTGTCAATACAAGAAGACATTAATGCCAATGCAAGTCAATACCCATTTATTGGTTGGGGGTGCTTCTGTTCCACACAGCAGCTGACTCCAAGAGGGGTCTCCAAACACCACCAGCTCCTAGCCAGTCTGCATATTTCCTCATTTATATCATGGGAGTGGGAAGCGTCAGGGGAACATGGACTGGCAGGGGGCTGCCCATGCCTGCTCCTGAATCAAGAAGGGAAAGAAAATAAAAGCAAACACAACCTGTAAATAAGTCTGGAAGGAGCTTTATTGCTGTCATTAGCAGTGCACTTGTCTTCTCTCAGTTTCAAAAAGAGTAAAATTAAAACAGCAGAAGAAGCAAGAATCATCTCCATCCTTGTTAGGTTCTCAGCATATGACAGGCACTGGGGCTCATCTTGACTGTGGGTATCTGCTGTGTTTGCCTGTTCAGCACTCATTACCGCCTGAAACTCCATATATTTAGTACTTCTTAAAAATCTCACTTACTGTCTGCCTTCCACACCAGAAAGTGAGATCCAAAGGGACAGAGGGGGTTTTTTGTTGTTGTTGTTTATTTTGCTCACTGCTATATTTCCAATGTCTGGACATTGAATTAACTTCTGCTTCATTCGTTAATTCATTTATTCATTCATTCTTCATAGTTACTGAGCAACTACCATGTGACAGGAATATAGTAGGTTCCTGGGATACATTGGTGGATAAAACAGACATTCTAGTGGCCATAGGGCAATAGAGATAAGTAAGTCCTATAAATAGTAAATTAGAAGGCAGTAATTGCTAAGGTGCATGAGCAAAGGAAGAAGAAATGGAATGCTGGAGAGACGGATTCTGTTTCTAAATCATGTGGTCAAGTTCAGCTTCCATGGGAAGGTAGATTCAAGCAGAGTCTTGTAGGAGGTCAGCAAGTAGGGAAGTGCAACTATGCAACTATGGAAGGGAGGAGGTAGGGATTTCCAGGCACTTGGAATAGTACAAATATCCCAAGACAGGAATATGCCTGGTTTATTTAAAAAAGAAAAAACTGAGTGATTGGATGGAGTGAATAGAATGTTAGGACAATTAAAAGCATGATTCTGAGGTGCCCAGCGACCACCTTGCTCTCTCAATAGCTGCTCCCCGGGAGAGCCCACGTGAAGCATGGCAGAGATAAATGGAGATAAACTAAGCAGAGATAAACAGAGGCCCCTGGATCCACCCATGCCTGAAGCAACTTGTAGCCCACATCTTTTCAGTACTTGAGGCAATACATTCCCTTTTTAAAATCACTGGTCACTGAAAGAGTCCCTGATAAAGCCCCCTGAAACCCGAGTGCCTAGGACACTTGAGTTGCTATGCCTGCAGTGGATGTCAAAGATACCAGCTGGCCGGCTCTCATGCAGTGGGAAATCTAGCCTGGGAGACCAAGGCCTGGAATCCATCTGTGCAAGGGACACCCATACAGCTGACAAGTGAGAAGGAACCTTTCAATTTTGCAATTTTCAAGTGTCAGAAGGATATTGTGCTGCTCTTGTGACACTTGGCATCTTAGGTGGATTCTCCCCATCTTTCATCAACACGTCTGCTGTGTGAGATATGGCCTTTGCACTCACGTGATCCGGAACGCACAGCTGAGAGTGAGAACTCCAGGTGTTAGCTTTTCCACCAAGTCCCATTTGAAGGACCAGACAGACCCTCTTCTTCAATTACCCATGTTGTCAACACAACACTTTCAAAGGAATCTATTCAATTCAACAGGTGATTTGAGTGGTTATTCTTCAAGATGCTGTGGAGTCAGAGAAACACACAATTTGGTCTATTCCCTTAAAAGGCAGATAATCTAGAGGGCAAGGGTCCCTTTGATTCATCTCATTCACTCACATACTCCATGCTAAAGGCAAGACACTAGGTGCTGGGGTAGAGATTACCCAAACGGGAAGGACAAACATTCACAGGTGAGTACTTGGTGTGTGACCACTCATCATTATTCATTCAACAAATGTGAAGTAAATGCTTCTTGTGGGCCCAGCACTCTTTTGGGCATTAAGGACACAGCATCCATCAAAATGGACAAGACCTCAATTCATGTGGAGCTTATGTCCTATGGTGTAGACAGAAATAAAGTGACATTTTAAAAAGATGATTTCTGGGGTGCTTGCGTGGTTCAGTCAGTTAAGCTTCCGACTTCAGCTCAGGTCATGATCTCACGGTTTGTGAGTTTGAGCCCCGTGTCAAGCTCTGTGCTGACAACTCAAAGCCTGGAATCTGTTTCAAATTCTGCATCTCTCTCTCTCTCTCTCTCTCTCTCGCTCTGCCCCTCCCCCTGCTCATGCTCTGTCGCTCTGTC
Source organism: Herpailurus yagouaroundi (assembly GCF_014898765.1). NCBI lineage: Eukaryota > Metazoa > Chordata > Mammalia > Carnivora > Felidae > Herpailurus > Herpailurus yagouaroundi. The sequence continues at coordinate 3,513,331 of NW_024412421.1, forward strand.
TCAAAAATAAACATTTAAAAAAAATTAAATAAATAAAATAAAAAGATTATTTCTGTCAGGAAAACAAGAAAGTGAGAAAGACAAGAAAGGATCAGAGGAAATCTTCAGAAACAACCACAAAACAAGTAATAAAATGACAATAAATACATATCTATCAGTAATTATTTTGAATGTAAATGGACTGAATGCTCCAACCAAAAGACATAGAGTGAAAGAATGGATTTTTTAAAAAGACCCATATATATGCTGCATACAAGAGACTCATTTTAGACCTAAAGACACCTGCAGATTGAAAGTGAGGGGATAGAGAAACATCTATCATGCAAATGGATGTCAAAAGAAAGCCAGAGTAGTAATACTTATGTAGGACAAAATAGACTTTAAAACAAAGGTTGTAATAAAAGACAAAGAAGGATGCTATATAATCATAAAGGGAGCAATCCAACAAGAAGATGTAACAACTATAAATATTTATGCACCCAACATAGAAGCACTCAAATACATAAAACCAGTCAATAACAAACATGTAGGAACTAATCAATAATAATACAATAATAGTAGAGGACTTTAATACCCCACTTACATCAGCGGACAAATAATATAAGCAGAAAATCAACAAAGAAAAAATGGCTTTGAATGACACACTGGAACACACAGATTTAATGGATACATTTGAAATATTCCATCCTAAAACAGCAGAATACATATTCTTTTCAAATGTACATGGAATGTTCTCCAGAATATATGACAGATTGCCACACAAAACAAACCTCAAGAAATTCAAGAAGATTGAAATCATACAATGAGTATTTTCTGAACACAATGCTATGAAACTAGAAGTCAACCATGAGAAAAAAATTGGAAAGACCACAAATACATCGAGGTTAAATAACATGATGCTAAACAATGAATGAGCCAACCAGGAAATAAAAGAAAAAAATAAAAAAGTACATAGAAACAAATGAAAATGAAAACATGGAAATCCAAAACCTCTGGGTTGCATCAAAAGCAGTCCTAACAGGAAATATATAGCAGTTCAGGCCTGCTTCAAAAAGGAAGAAAAATCTCAAATAAACAACCTAACCTTACAACTAAAGGAGATAGAAAAAGAACAATAACTAAAGGAGAGAGAAAAAGTACAACAAACAAAACCTAAAACTACCAGAAGAATGGAAATAATAAAGATTAGAGCAGAAATAAATGTTATAGAAACTAAAAAAAAAAAAAAAAAAGATTGATGAAATCAGGAGCTGGTTCCTTGAAAATAAATCAATAAAATTGATAAACGGAGGTTTATCAGTTTAATCAGACTTATTAGGGAAAAAAAGAAAGGACTCAATAAAATCACAAATGGGAGAGGAAAAATAACAACCAACACCACAAAAATACAAATAATCATAAGAGAACCTTATGGAAAACTATATGCCAACAAATTGGGCAACCTTGAAGAAATGGATAAATTCCTAGAAACATATAACTACCAAAACTGAAACAGGAAGAAATAGGAAACTTGAACAGACCAATAACCAGCAAAGAAATTGAGTCAGTAATCCAAAAAAATCCCAACAAACATAAGTCCAGGACCAGATGGCTTCACAGGTAAATCCTACCAAACATTTAAAAAAGAGTTAATGCTTATTCTTCTAAAACTACACACACACACACACACACACACACACACACACACACACACAAAGGAAGGGAAACTTCCCAATTTATTCTATGAGGCCAGTATTACCCTGGTACCAAAACCAGATAAAGACATCACTAAAAAAGAGAACTACAGGCCAATATCCCTGATGAACATAGATGCAAAAATTCTCAACAAAATGCTAGCAAACAAAATTCAACAAGACTTAAAATTCAACAAGATTTAAAAAAATCATTCACCACAATCAAGTGAGATTTATTCCTGGCTTGCAAGGGTGGTTCAATACTTGCAAATCAATCAAAGTGATACATCACATCATTAAGAGAAAGGTTAAGAACCATATAATCATTTCAATAGGTGGAGGAGTAGCATTTGACAAAGCACAACATCCATTCATGATTTAAAAAAAAAAAAAACAAAAAACAAAAAACAAAACTCAACAAAGTAGGTTTAAAGGGTACATACCTCAACATAATAAAGGTCATATATGAAAAACCCACAGCTACCATCATCCTTTTTCCTAAGGCCAGGAAAAAGACAAGGATGCCCACTTTCACCACTTTTATTCAACACACTACTAGAAGTCCTAGCCACAGCAATCAAACAAGAAAAAGAAATAAAAGGAATCCAAATCAGTAGGGAAGAAGTAAAACTTTTACTATTTGCAGATGGCATGATACTATATATAGAAAACCCAAAAGATTCCACCAAAAAAACTGCTAGAACTGATAAACAAATGCAGGAAAGTTGCGGGATACAAAACCATTGTACAGAAATCGGTCACCATACATATAAATAAGTTCAAAATCTATTAAAAACCTAAATGTGAGACCTGAAACCATAATAATCCTAGAAGAGAACACAGGCAGTAACTTCTTTGTCATTGACCATAGCAACTTTTTTCTAGATATGTCTCCTGAGGCAAGGGAAACAACAGCAAAAATAAACTTGAGACTACCCCAAAATAAAAACTTCTGCACAGTGGAGGAAACAATCAACAAAATTAAAAGGCAACCTACAGAATGGGAGAAGATATTTGCAAATGATGTATCTGGTAAAAGTTTAATATTCAAAATATATAAAGAACATAAAACCCAACTTTCAAAAAACAAATAGTCCAGAAGACATGAACAGACATTTCTCCAAAAAAGACATACAGATGGATAACAGACATATGAAAAGATGCTCACCATCACTTGTCATCAGGTAAATACAAATTAGAACTATAAGGAGATATCACTTCACACCTGGCTAAAACCAACAACACCAGAAACAACAGGTGTTGGCAAGGTTGTGGGGAAAAAGGAACGTTCTTGCACTGCTGGTGGAAATGCAAACTGGTGCAGTTTGGAAACAGTACAGAGGTTCCTCAAAAAGTTAAAAATAGAACTACCTTAGGATTTAGTAATCATACTACTGGATATTTAGCCAAAGAATACAAGAACACTAATTCAAAAGGATACATGTTTATAGCAGCATTATTTACAATAGCCAAGATATGAAAGCAGTCCAGTGTCCATTGACTGTGTGTGTGGGTGTGTGTGTGTGTGCGCGCGCGCACACACACGCGCGCACGCATGTGTGTGTACACATACTGGAATACACACACACACCAGAATATTATTCAGCCATAAAAAGAATGAAATTTTGCCATTTGCAACAATATGGATGGAGCTAGAGAGTATAATAAGCAAAATAAGTCAGCCAGAGAAAGACAAATACCATATGATTTCACTCATATGTGGAATTTATGAAACAAAACAAACCAGCAAAGGGGAAAAATAAAAGAGAGAGGGAGAGAGAAGACAATAAACAAACTCTTAACTATAGAGAACAAACTGATGGTTACCAGAGGGGAGGTAGGTGAGGGGAAGGGTTAAATAGGTAATGGGGATTAAGGAGTGCACTTGTGATGCACTGTGTGCACTGTGATGAGCACAGTGTGATGTATGAAGGTGTTGAATCACTATGTTGTACACCTGAAACTAACATAAAACTGTGTGTTAACTAACTGGAATTAAAATGAAAACTTAGGGGCGCCTGGGTGGCTCAGTCGGTTGAGTGGCCGACTTCGGCTCAGGTCATGATCTCACAGTCCATGAGTTCAAGCCCTGCATCAGGCTCTGTGCTGACAGCTTGGAGCCTGGAGCCTGTTTCGGATTCTATGTCTCCCTCTCTCTGACCCTCCCCTGTTCATGCTCTGTCTGCCTCAAAAATAAATCAGCGTTAAAAAAAATTTTTTTAATGAAAACTTAAAATTAAAAAAAGTTTTAATTAAAAAAACAATGATTTCTGAAATTGATAAGTGCAATGAGGAAAATACATCAGGGAAATATATTCCAATAGAGAGGTACTGGGGAGTGTGGAACAAGATGGAGAGGTCAGAGGAGGCTGAACTGAGACCCACATGATGGGAAGGAGCCAGCTGCAGAAATGCAGGGAAATGTGCTTGAGGCAGAAGGGATTGGGGTGCAAAGGCCCTAAGCAGAAGGGAGCTTGGCCCACCTGAGGACCAGAATCAAGGCTTGTGTGGCCAGAGCTTAGTAATGGAAAGAGATAGGAGGTGAGGGCAGGGCAAGCATGGCCAGATCATGAGGAGTTGGGGTTTTATTCTGAGTGCTGGCACTTTTATTTCTGGGTGATGTTGACATACTCCCACTCAGATAAATTAGCATTCTAGCCTTAGCAGATCATTTGGGTAGAAACAAGAAATGTACTCAGCAGTGCAGAAAGATGAGGAGGGTTCTATGATTTCTCAAGATTCCAAACCTGGCACCTTATTTTTCTAAAAAGAAGAAAGCCTTCAAATACACAGAGCCACAGACTGAAAGTAAGGAAAGGAACAACAGAACATACCAGGTGAAGAGCAGCACCAAGGCAAGAGCAGTTTATCCTGAGCAGAGAGGCTTGAGGGGGTGGAAGTGGGCCCACAGAGGTGTGAGAGATGTGTGTGCTGGGAGTTGACCAGGAAGACCAGGGGTAGGGAGTGGGCTGAGGGTGGAGGACGAGAGTAGGAGTTAAAGTTAAATGGCTGTCATGGACCCCATGTGGCCCCATCAGCTTCTACCCTCCTAGGGAAACCTCAACCCTGGGCCCAGGGTAGGTCAGGGCTGTGACAACCATCAGGTTGCAGGAAGACCGAGTTCCCAGACTTATAGCAAACTACACATCTAGCCGTCAGCCATAACTGCTGTGTTTTTTGGCAGTGGGAAAAACATGAAAGAAGTTTATTTCTCTGTAGCAGTTACAATGATGAGCAGAGAGAAGTAACTGAAAAGGTCGAACATGCCCTTCACCTACTCAGCTCATAAACCAAGGGAGAGGCTGAATGCTGAGACTTAGGGAGGAGAGTAAGTCCTCCCCTGTGCTGAGGCCTGCAGAGCTGGGGTCAGGGTCAGCCTATCCTGGGGGGATGGTTGCTCCTGCCCCAGCTCCCTGGACCCTCTGGCTTAGCTTCCTGTATAGAGTGGGCTAGGAGGCACTATGCCTCTAGAGTTTAAAGTCAAGGCACCTTAGAGAAGCAGTATAGGGCTGCACTGACTGCAGAGAATGGGCTCTGGACTCATAATGACACCAGTTCAAATCCAGGCTGGTTGTCATTCTAACTTAAGTATGGCACTATTGGGGCTGAAACCAACCAATAAAATATTCCAAAAGGAGTCCATCAGCATGAGGAAGGTACTTGTTCTCCCCTGTGCCAGTGCTACAGGGCCACCCCAAGGTTTCCACCATACTAAAAGAACAGGCTCTTGGCTGTTACTAAACTCTGAAGCAGGTGAGAGGTGCAGAAGCTTGAGTATCTCAGGTGGGCCTCTTGCTAACAGACACAAGTCAGTGGCAGAGCCCAAAGGTAAAGTGTTAGTGATTGCTTCCAGCATTATCTAGGACAGAGTGGGATCATCATTCCTGAAAGGGCCTGAATAAAACCTCTAGGAAGTTATATCCCAACAGCAACCAGAATTTGAAGACCATGTCATTAAAACTATCCAATGAACTCCTTAACTCTAGTTTTGTGCCCACCAACCATTTGTCTGGTTTCAAATTCGTTTCCTATATCATGTGCAACAGGGAGAGAGGGTGTTGACAGAAAAGAGGCCAAGTGACTATTTCCCTTGGCAGGCATGTTTTTTGTTAATAAACCAACCTTCCTTTTCTCTCTCTCTGTCTCTCTCTCTGTCTCTGTCTCTCTCTCTCTCTCTCTCTCTCTCACACACACACACACACACACACACACACACACACAGAGAGAGAGAGACAGAGAGAGAGAGAGAGAGAGAGAGACATATTCAGAATGCTTCTCACTGTATTCACTGTGGAGGGAGTGAAGGGGATTATTAATTGTCTTTTGGGTGTGGATTAAACCAAACACCAGGGGATGTCTCTATGATTCCAGTCCCCAAGGTAAATGTTGCTGGCCCACAACAACCTCATCTCCTTTCTCTTCTGTTCCCACTCTGCTCCACCCCTCTTGGTACATCAGAGCTCAACAGTATCAGGTGAGAGCTGCAAGGATCCAAGAGTCCATTGAAAACAATGACTCCTGCTCTGATGTTCACAGAAGTAGCACTGGGTTCTGTGAATTCTTGGCAAAAATTCAGAAAACCTAAGGGAATCCACACATTAGCTGATAATGAGGCCACACAGACTAACTAAAGCATCAGCCACCTCATTAAACTGGGAAGCTTAATACTGTTTTTATTGCACAATCACTTCTAAATGTCTTTTATTAATAAAATTTGGGGAATGAATTTGTTATTCCTTAATAAGTGCAGTGTGTTTAGTTGACAAAATCATTACAAAAATAGGGATCAATGAGTGTTGAGAAGACTAAAAGTTACTCTTGTTTTACAGGGTTGGAAACAACCAGGCCACCACCCCCCTACCAATCATCTTACAAATGAAGAAACCAGGGGGTGAAAAAAACTCATATTTTTACTCAAGCTTCAATTTGCCTTAAACTGTTAGAGTATTCTGTAACCCCATATAGCCAATAGCAGCTTTAGTAATTAGAGTTAATGTCTCTAGAATCTGTTTGCTTTATTCTTTTAATTCACTCAAACCTCAGCAAACAATTGGCCCTTGAAGTCAACTTTACAAATAAGTATAAAATTGTCATCAATTTACCTGCTACTCTTGGTAAGGAGGGAAAGGAGAAGGTTCAATATCTGTTAAAAGTGGGGGAGAGGGGGTGTAAAAAAACACCTCACACTTATTACACCAATAGTTTCTCCACATTATTTAACCTCCACAACAATCTCACAAGGCAAGTATAATTTTCCCATTTTACATATAATAAAATTACCACTGGAGAGGTTAAAATACTTTCCAAGGGAGCATATGTTTAGAAGTAAAATCTAGTTCTAATATTTGAGTCCACTCTGTAAACGCCACTGGGTTCAGCACCACGGACAGAGGCAAAGTCCCTAGAGTCTTCACTGCGGAAGAAATAGGGGCCGCGTGGGTGGAGTATGGGTGCTGAATCCTGGGGGAGAGCTCTAACTACAGAAATGTCTGAACTAATAGGAAGGGGATCAGGGCCAAGGAAGGGCTCACCATCATAATCTCTTCACAATAATATCAAACTGCTCTTTTTAGAACGGATTTCTATCCTCCCACCAACTAGTTAAGCTAGGACAAGCATTTTCATCTGTAAAATGCCATTCCCAGACTGCCACCCAGAGTTTTTGTAAAGAAAAGATGAATGAATAGATGGGAAAGTTATCTGGAAGTTCATAAAAATTCACTGGTAAAAAAAAAACTGTAACAAATAAACCCCAAAATTCCAGTGGTTTAACACAACAGATATTTATTTCTCACTTATGTAGTACTCCCAAGCAGGGACTCCTAATTGTCATGAAGCTCATCTCCAAGAGTGATTCTGGTACCCAGAGTCCTTCCTCCTTGTGGCTCTTCCCACTTCCAACATCCAAAATGGCTTTGAAGGTCCTCATGTTTACCTGCATCAAGCTAGAAGAGTAAAAATCATGAAGAATATCTAAGAACATTTTTTATAAGCCAAGTCTGGAAGTGGAATATATCCCTTCTGCTCACATTCTATTGGTTAGAACCCAGCTCATGGCCACACCTACCAGAAAGGGTCCAGGAAGTATAGTCTCCCTGTGGGGACAAGAAGATAAGGAAATGTTTTGATGAACACAGATCAGTCTCTTGCTCCTGTACAAAGCTGAGAAGTCACAATTACATGATTCTTAGCCCCATTTGAGAGCTTGAGAGTGGGAATAAACTAAGGACCAACCATGTAAAATATCTTGACTACTGGGCTTTCACTGGATGCATATGTTGGTAATCTAGAATTCCCCAGCTGAGCATCTTCCATCCTTCCATGGTGCAAAATTGAGTAAGCTTATCACAAGCTAGAGCTGTTAGACCATTAGATTACCCAGAAAGATCTATCTACCTACCTACTTACCTACCTACCTACCTACCTACCTATCACCTCCATATTCCTGGAAATTCTAATTCAGTGGACCTAGTAATGTGTTTTTAACACAGGGAAATTAAGATCCTTTCAGTTGCAAGTGACAGAAATTCAATTCACATGGTCTTAAGCACCAAAGGAAATGTACTGGTTCATGTAACTGTGCCAGGGGTAGAACTACTTTGGGGCATAGTTAGATATAGACACAAAAAGTCTCATTGGGTCACCCCCACTCTCCATCTCTCACCTGATCTCCTCAATAGAGGATCCATTTTAAGGCCATCTCCCTCATGGGTCAAGGTGGCCACCAGCAGCTCCAGGCATACTCTTTTATGAACAGCCCCATGAGAACCACTCTTTCTCTGTAAAAGCCCCATAATTTGTCCATTTGGCAGTTATTGTCCTGGCTTGGTTCCTATACCTATCCCTGAACCAATCACTGTGACCAAAAAGATGGTACCCTCTGATTATCTATGTCTGGGTCACAAGACCATCCTGAATCTAGGGGTGAGGTCGAATCCATACCATGAATATATACCAATGTGCATTAGAGGTGACTCCTCAAGGACAACTAAGGTGCTATTCCCAGGAGAAGGGGGACAGGGAAGGGATGTTAGGCAAGCATCAACAACAGGATTCTCATATACTAGGCTATGGGAGGCTCCAAGAGAGGTAGGAGCTCTGAGCTTGAAACTCCCCACAGGACTGGGAAGGAACATTCTTTCAGACATGCAAAGGGGTCTCTGCTCACCAAGCTGCCTGATGCCTCCCACCCCATCCCAAACCCCAGTGGAGCGCCCCTTGCATTGAACACATGAAGCTGAAGTGACTCTCAGGGCTTTCTTTGTCAGCAGGCCAGGAGTCTACTTGGCCTTTTCACCCAGACCCTCTCAGTGGCTCTACCCCCAGCACGCTTGCACCCTCATCCCCAGCCAAGGCCTAGTGCTTGGCTTCCAATAACATCAAGGACTTAAGCTGATAATGACTTAAAGGTTAGTGACTTGAGGCCCATGAGCAAAAAATGACCTATGAATCCTTAAATCTGAATTCAACATTCTGTGTGTGTACACAATACATGTGAGTGCTTCTCCTCTTCACCAAGGAAAAGAAATCCACAACTTTCATCAAATTGCCTAAGGACACTTCACCTAAAAAACACTAAGAACCACAAATGTTGATTGTGGCTTCTTTGGGCACCTGTTTCAAGTATTTAGTGGTGAAATTTCATGTTCTGTAATACTCCTTCTGGAGAAGCAGGAAGCTATGTGCCAAACTGAAATGATACTCTTAGATCAATGTTTCCTGAGATTGGCTCATTGGAAGATGAGTTGATGTGATCTCATGTCCAGTAGAAGAAACAAAAACATTTCCATGTTCAAATAAGTTGGGGAAATGTTGGGTTAAACAAACTTCTTTTCTTCAGGACTTGTCATAATGTTCTTTAATATTCTAACATGTGGAGTGACTCTCCAGGAGGAGTTGTGGTAGGTAGGTGGAGTTTCCCAAAGCTATTTAACACAAGCACCGTCTTGTATGGGGGTTTGCTTTGTTTTCAGCATCCTGTTCAACATTTTCCTGAACACAGATTCATGAGACAACAATTTGGGAACCCCCTTGTCCTCAAGGGATGTATGTTTGTGGTGGCAACGTTGTGTTTACAAGCATGAAAAAGCTTCAAAAGGGGCAGTATTTAAGAGAAATAATTCCCTGTTCTTTGCTTGAATTAGAACAAATGAGGTGTCTGTATGTTTGTGAGGCTCCAGGGCATCCCTGGGTGTCTGTGAGCTGTGGCATGTCAGGTAGAAAGAGCAAGGGACCGGGGTCAGCATGCCTTGGGGCAGACTCGTGGCTCTGCCACTAACTGGCTATGTAATTAAGGCATGGACTTGACCCCTTTGAGTGTCAGCCAGTTACTGTAAAAGGGTTTGATGTGAGGATTAAATAAGATTGTGAACTAAATGCACAGTGTCTGGCACTCAGAAATGCTCCTCCATAGCAGTTGAAGCAGAAGACTGTCTTGGTTTGGGGTCTGCAGAGCTTCACCCCTTGTTCTGGCAGCCCCAGGAGATTCTCCTATTGTCCTTACCTGCCTTATCCTCTTGCCTCAACCTTCTCCCACCTGCTCTTGACAGCTCCCCATTCTCTCCTCCTCAAGCTGCTTTGCTGGTGCTCCAAACATGTCCGAACACTGCTGACCCTCTTCCCTGCCCTCTGAGCAGGGAGATGGGTGTTGGCAATAGGACCACAACCTCCGAGGCTGGCTCCCTCCCACCTGCCTCAGAAACTACCCTGGCACCACCTTGGGCCAACAAACCACATGGGGATGGATGCAAAGGCCTCACTATCTGCTGACGCTGGCAGACTGTCCTTCAGGTCACCCTTTATGGTATGTCACCAAAAGCGAACAAATCTATGCTGCGTCTCTTCTATCAGAGCTTGTTTCTATCTGCATCTGTCATCGCTGATTGCATTTCAATGGGTTTAGTCTCTATTTTAAATAAAAGATTTATGCCTTAGCTGTCAGAGCCTGCTTTTATTTGAAAATTTAATCTTGTTTCTGGGAGTCTAGATTAACTTATTAGATTTAGGCGTCCCTCGTGTGTCTCTGAGAGAAAAGGAGTAGATTCTCCCCTCTCTGCATATGGCCCTGCACATACCACACAGCAGAAGCCAAGAGCTGGATGGACTTCACTGTGAGTAAACCAAGACAGGACAGAGGGACAGAAGCTACCTCTTGGACACCTTTCTTTGGTTACCACCTGTCCAGGGAGTGTTTCTCCTGTCTCTGGGCCAGTTTCCAGTCCATTCCCTGGGAGGCCTGTGTTCCCTGCAAGGGCCCTCCACCAAACTTGCCCATTCTCAGGGATTTTGTGGAGGCTCCAGAAAAGGCCCCCATTTGTCAAGCTCAGCTATGCCAAGGAGTTCCCAAGTTTCCTTCATATCTGTACTGTATCTTCTACCCCTCTCAGGTCGCTCACTTGACTGATTAAACCATGGGGTCAGAAGACGGGTTTGAGTCTCAGCAATGACCTCAGCCAAGCCACTTAACTTCCCTGACCCTTGGTCTCTTCATTTGAAAGATGAAAGTAATGGTAATGCCCATCTAATAGGGTTGCTGAGTGAGGAAATGGGGTAGGGGGTGGGGGGAAGCTCTTGACAGGCCCCTTTCTGTGAATTTGTTGCTGCTTCAGTGTGTATGGGGGTGTGGGGTATACCAGTACCCCCTTTGGAGGTGAAGATGTGGCAGTCCAAAGGGAAGAGTGGCTTTCTCAAGGTCCAATAAGGTGAATGGCAAATCTGGCTCAGAACCAGGAATCCCCACCCAGTGCTACAGGCTCTTTCCTTCTCCCCTCACCCCACCCCACCCCTTGCCTCTCTGTCTGTCTCTCTCTTCCTCCTTCCCTCTCTCTCCCCCTTTTCTCCTCTCTCTCTCTCTCTCTCTCCCCACTGGGCTGAAATGTTTCCCCCTAAAATTCATATTTTGAAGCCCTAACCTCCAATGTAACTGCATTTGATTTCTGGAGAGAGGGTCTTTAGGAAGTAATTAAGGTTAAACAAGGTCATAAAGATGGGGCCCTAATCCAGGAGGACTGGTGGCTTTACAGGAAGATAAGATCTGTCTGTATGTCTCTCCCCTCTCCTCCTCCCCCTCACCTACATGCTCTGAGGAAAGGTCATGTGAGCACATGGTGAGAAAGCAGCCACCTACAAGCCAAGAGAAGACACCCAGAATGAAGCCTACCTTGCTGGCACCTTGACCTTGGACTTCCTCCCTTCCAGAATTGTGAGAAAGAAATATGTTGTTGAAGACAGCCAGTCAATGGTATTTTGTTATAAAAGCCCAGTGCTTTTGTATCTGTCTGTCTGTCTCTGTTCCTTTCCCCCTCCGCCCCCAGCGATTCTTGACTTTCCCGTAGCACGCCTGCCATCTGCTGGTCAGTCTAAGGATAGCAGGCAAGTGCTGGCTTCAGAGAGGCGCGGCCTCCTCCAGGGCACCCCCTCCCTTCCTTATCTATGCCTGCGCTCTGCGTGAGCAGCACACGTACACTCAGCAACCAAGGAGGAGAGCTGGGAGAGCTGAGATGGCTTCTCGCTCCCCTTCGTTTGCCCACTCTCCTACACAGAGTCCTTGGTAGTCCTTGGTAGTCCTCAACTCTTATGAACACTTCTTTTTAGTTATAAGTTCCTTAGAGTGAGGGCCACAACTGACCCATCTCATTCCCACCTACTAACTGGCTGGCACACAGCAGGTGCTCCACTAAATGTTCCCTGAATGACTGAGGGAAGCCACTGTCATTTGGGGATTTCATTGGTTCTCATCTTTGAGGGGCTGGGTCTCAGGAACCTCTCTTGCTCCTGGTGGTGTGCCACTGCACCCAGGCTCGCATGTGCTGCACCCAAACTCGGGCTCCTGCACACAGCAATAGGTGCCCACCTGGCTGGGCCAACAGGTCACAGATCAAGAGCATCATCTCCTATCTCATTAGAAAGGCTTCAAACCCAGCTCTGTGGGCCAACCCTTAGTGGGGACATGTGTCTCCTGGTTTGTCACTTGGCAAAACAACTCCAAGGGGAGGAAGACAGTGTCTTCATAAGTCAGCTACCTTGGCCTCCAAAAGAACTGTTATCTGAGGGGGCTAATTAAGATGAATCTGTCCAAGGGAAGAGGAAGCCCCAGCTCCAGCTCGAGCTTTCCAACCTAGAGGCTCCTCTATCACTCCAGTTCCTAAATCAGCCCAGGGTAACAGGGGGAGAGGAGGCTCCCCGGGGCCCAGTATGCTCAGCCAGGCCCCAGTCACCCTCATCAGGGCTAGGACTCCCCATGAGGAAGCGAGGCGCTCACCTGCAGTGCACGATTTAAAGGAGCAGCTTGTGCCAGGTAAGAAATGTACCCCCTCTCTTTGGCCTCAGAGTCTCATGTGGCTCAGCACAGTGCTGGTCCCAATCTTGTCTTTCCTTAACATTTGGGAAGTTTATTCATCATGGACTTTCTTGCATGAGATTTAATTGCTATAAAATATTGCGTTAGTGAAAGTGAGGGCTTAAACAGTATCTGTACACCCATGTCCATAATAGCATTATTCACCATAGCCAAAAGGTAGAAAGCAACCACTTCACGTGTCCGTCGATGGATGAGTGGATAAGCAAAATGTGGTATCTCCACAATGG
>NW_024412421.1:3526689-3584655 GCF_014898765.1 Herpailurus yagouaroundi
CTCAGAGCCTGGAGCCTGCTTCCGATTCTGTGTCTCCCTCTCTCTCTCTGCCCCTCCCCGACTCATGCTCTGTCTCTCTCTGTCTCAGAAATAAATAAACATTAAAAAAATTTTAAAGGGGCGCCTGGGTGGCGCAGTCGGTTAAGCGTCCGACTTCAGCCAGGTCACGATCTCGCGGTCCGTGAGTTCGAGCCCCGCGTCAGGCTCTGAGCTGATGGCTCGGAGCCTGGAGCCTGTTTCCGATTCTGTGTCTCCCTCTCTCTCTGCCCCTCCCCCGTTCATGCTCTGTCTCTCTCTGTCCCCAAAATAAATAAACGTTGAAAAAAAATTTTTTTTAATTAAAAAAAAAAAGGAAGGAAATTCTGACACCTGCTACATATGCATGAACCTGGAGAACATCACGCTAAATGAAATAAATCAGATACAAAAAGAGAAATACTGTAAGACTCCCTTTATACAAAGTACTTAGAATAGTCAGAGTCCTAGAGATAGAAAGTAGAATGGAGGTTGCCAGGGGCTGGGTGGCGGGAGCAGGGAGTATGGTGTCAATATTTAATGGGGACAGGGTTTCAGTTGGGGAAGATGAAAAAGTTCTAAAGATGGAGGGTGGGGATGGTGGCACAACAGGGCCAATGTATTTAACACAACTGAACACTTAAGAATGGTTAAAATGGTAACTTTTATAGTATGTTTCACCACAACAAAAAATCTGCATGAAAATAATATTGATCTTAATTGCTGAGTTTTTTGGTGTCCTCTGAAATTTTGTGCCTGGGTCGAGTGTGTCTTGCCTCACCCTTGCCTGACCTTGAATTCTTTACACTGTCTCTATCCTACTGACCATGGGACCCAGCCTGGGGGATGTTAGAAGTTAACAGGCCTGCTCAAGGTCACCTAGGAGATTATTGGTGAGCCGGGAAGTCAAAAGCCGAGGCCCTGGCTCCCAGCTGAGGACTTCGTTCCATGCAGCTCTTCCTGCCTACTCATTCCCAAGGTGCTTCCGGGCAGCTCTGTGAACACCACTGTCCTTTTGGAGGCAGCTGTTCCTCAGTGGACCCAGCCCTAGCCCACCTCTCCTGTTATGGGGACCCCCCCTACAGCTACAACTCTCTGCTCCCCTTTCAGAGAAATTTCTAGGCAGGGGCAGGATCATGGGGCCAATAGGGTAGGCAAAGGGGCCAAATCCATTTTCACACTCCCTAGCTATGACCATGGCTGCTATCTTTCCCCCAACATTCATCCCCCCTCCTGCCCAGGAACAGAACCCAATCTTAGCTGGGCACGGGCTGACTAGAATAAAGCTTGCATTTCCTAGCTTCCCTTGCTAGCTGGGTGTGCCCACAGACTTTAGATGTGGACACACTAAACCCTACACCTGGAAGCCAAAGCCGGTCTATGGTATTTTTGTTATAGCGGCCAGAGCTAAGACAAGGTACTTATTTGTATTATCTGGTGAGTGGCCAATCTGTTAAAACCAAGAGTTCCCCCGAAATCAATGATCATCTCCAAGCTCCAGATATTTATTTCTTTTCCAGCAATTCTGGCTGAGATATTGGGTTCCTCAGACTTTGCTATAGGGAATGTGACCTGAATGTTGTCTATTCAGAGCACAGCTGTGGGGACCAGTCACAGTGGATGAGAACCTGCCCCCATCCTCCTCAGCTCTCCCCACGTCACCTCCCCAGGCTCTCTCCCAGTCCCCACCCTGGGGCTTCCTCGGCCAGTCAGATACTTCTGCTGACTGCACAGCACATCTCTCCAGGCTGGGGAGAAGGGACCAGGCACTGGGAAAGGCTCTCAAAGTGGCCCCTTTGGCAAGAACACAGACACATGTCTGAGCCCCAAGGGTGGAGGCTGGGAGAAAGCAGAGGAGGAGGCTGGATGGTTAGAAGGCCGACAGGCAACTTCCTCCTAAGTCATGACCAGAGATAAAAGTGGTCGTGAATAGCTTCTCCAAGCACTTCCCAGTCTCTAAAGCACTTTCCCTTCCATTATGCTCCTTATTCCCAGTGGGGAAACAGAGGTTCAGAGAAGGCAGAGAGCTTGCCCACGGTCACACAACAGTCAGAGATACTGCGTTGACCCACCTTAAACATTCCTCAGAATTTGGAGAACATTCCAGACACTTGGGCCCTTAGCAGTGGGCTTGGGGGCACATGAAGGGACATTCACCTGCTGACTGTTTCTGAGCCTTGGCCTGGCCTTTAGGGAAGGACCTACAGATGTGGGGGTGGAGGGAAGGCATCTTCCTGGGGGTCCGACCTGGCCTCCCCTCACAGGTGTGAACAACAACATGCCTTTCTCAGAAACCTTGGGTTTATTCACTCAGTGCCCCCTCCCCACTCCTTTTTTTTTTTTTTTAATTTTTATTTTTGAGAGAGAGGGAGTGGGACAGGAGCAGAGAGAGAGGGAGTCAGAGAATGTGAAGCAGGCTCCACGCTATCAGCACAGAGCCCAACGTGGGGCTTGAACCCAGGAACCATGGCCTGATTTTGGCCTGAACCAAAATCAGATGCTCAACCAGCTGAGCCACCCAGGAGCCCTCCTCCCCTCTTCTGATACTAGCACCCCAATAGTGCTTTGGAGAGCCATCCCTCCTCACAGGATACACTCTGAGTCCTTAGTCAAGGGTCCCACCCGGCTTCTTGGCAGAGGGGTGACTATATAATGGTGGCCCAGACAGCCAACTCTGTTTCCCCTGGAATCTCAGACACACAGATGGCAAGGCCCCAGCAGGCAGACAGCATGGGGGTCTGCCTCCATCTCGGGCTCCCCAAGACTTAATTTTCCACCTTTTCCTCCTACACCGAGAGCTACTCCAGATCCTTCCACTATATGCCTGCCTCATTCAGGTTAGCCAGAGGCACTTGTTGGGGCTCCCAACTGAGATGCCTGCCTGATTACCCAGCCAGGCCCAGCAAAGGGAGACTCCCAGGGGTCTCTGTCCAGTAGGAACTGCCCCCCTACCTCAGGGCAAGTCTCTCCCTGTTTAGACCACTCCCCAGCCCCTATTGTGTTTTCTGCAATTTCCGATTGATTACTTTCATAGAGTCCTGGAGGCAGGTCTATTTCTGGGAACCCGGCCTCCCCTTCACAGGCCTTATGATGTCCGGCCGGGTGGCAGCACAGCAGGCCTGAGGCAGGTGAGGTCTCCCACCTTGCACCAGGGAGAAATGACACCACCTATGAGCCCTCGCTGCCCTGCTGCTGGGCATGTTACTCCTGTCAGCTCACTCCAGCCTCCTCCACTTTGTGCCTGCTGCACAGGCTCCCCCAGCCTCTTCCCATCATAGGACCCTTCCCAGAGCCACACAAGACTCGCTGCTCTTGTCCACCCTTTGGGTGTGAGTTCCAGCAACGCCTTCTCAGTGAGGGCCTCCAGGACCCCGGAGAGATAGAACTGTACCGAGTCACCCCCGGGGCTGCTTGAAAACCACCACCAGAGACAGATGCAGGTGGAAGGTGTCACCCTGCAGGCTGTACTCTGGAATCAGAGTGGAAGGAGGAGGACAGTAGAGAAAGCAGCTGTGGGGACCTTGGGCAGCATGGACGTAAGGAGAGAGAATCTGAACAGACTGCGGGCGACATGAAAGCCAGGTGAGGATGTGGGAGATGCTCCTGTGGGGTAACTGGTCACCCGGAGACAACATTAAAGAGGGCGAAGTCCCCGGTACTTGCAGTCCCATAGGGTCACCCTAATGGGCAGGGTCAGAATCAAGAGCCAGGGCTGGACCCAGGAGCACGACAGAGAGAGTAAAGTGGCAGCTCCTGGGGTGCCAGCTCAGGGCTCTTCAGGGAGACACATGGAGCTGTTCTTCAGAGCTCCACTTACACAGAGTGCAGTTTCAGTGCAGTTTCGCCTGTCTTTCCATGCCTCCCCCAGCCTCCTGCCCCAAGGCCTCCCCAAGCTTCTTCTAGGGGCAGTGGGGGAGAGGGAGTTCCTGCCACAGTGGAGCCAGACTCACTTCTCAGGGTATCGGCCCTTGTATCTTTCCCAGAGGAAACAGCCCTCTTCTTTGTAAGTTAATAATTTAGTATTAATAGTGTTAATATTTTTCATGTGCTAATTGTCTTAGGGAAACTTCACATGGATGAATCCTGGCTGGTAGGAGTGGGGGGGAGGGGGCGGGTAGGTATGGTTATTAATCCCAGATTTTACAGGGAAGGACACTGGGGCAGAGAGATTGAAATTCATGTCCATGGTCACATGGGCCTTAAAGCGGCAGAGCCATTACAGCAGTCAGGCTCTACCGTGCACCTAACCAGGCACCACGCTGCCCTGAAATGAAGGGGGTTTGCATCCTCCCCCCTGCCACTGAGGTATCCCAGGCCCCTGCCCAGTCCCTGTGTCTGGCCCCCTCCCTGCCTTCCCAAGGTCCCATCAACCCCCCCACCAAGTGGCTCCCATTCCTGACAGCCTCCCCTCCCTTCCTTCCAGCCCCACCCGACACCCAAGCCCCCCATCCCCCGCCCCACAGTGGTTTCCCCGTCTTCACCCTCCCACCCGCGTCCCCTTTCAACTGTTTCTCTTAGAAGCTTCAAGCAGGAGAGACAGCTGGGGATCTGCTCTGCAACCTGCTTGGGATGGCCACACTGGGGCCACCCAGGCCTCCTGCTGCCACCGCCGCCCAAAGGCAGACATTCGGAGCTTCTCAGCTGACTCCAGCAGAGAATTCGCTGCACCATCACCGACTGCCATCATGCTGTGATTAGTTAATCACTAAGTGCATGGGGCTTTTAATTAACTGCCAGCCCTGCGCGGGCGGGCAGCTGTTCCACGAACCACATCAGCTCACGGCTCCCCCAGTCCAAGCTGATGGAGCACTTCAATCATGCACTTGATGCTTGGATATTTGGATGCTGCGGAGATGCGGCTGCCCCTTCCGCAACCAGAGGGGGACAGAGCTGCCAGCCACAGGAAGGAGAAAAGAAGGTGACCGTCAGTTGGGGGTGGGGGTGACCTCAGGTGTGTAAGTGTGAAAGGGGAAGTCTGCACAAGATCTGTGAGTATGCAGATGTAGCTGTGGTGTTTATGTCAAAAGTAACTCAGCTCAAATAAGTATAGGGAACAAAAAACAAAAACCTATAGGTGCCACATAACCAGAGAGTATGAGACTTCAGGGATGGCTGGATCCAGGAGTACGAATGAAGTTGCCAGGGCAGATGGAGCCTGAACTATCAGTACAGGAGCACTTGCATCCCGGGTGAGTCAACTGAATACAGGGAGCTTATGTGAGGCATGAATAAGATAGCAAGGTTGTTGCTCCAAACAGGGATGTCCCCTGCTCCTCTCTGATTCAGTTATTCCCTCTCACCTCTGGGCCTCCAACTAATTCTGGCCCCATTTCGATTACAGCCTTATTACATTTAATTGTAACCATTTGTTCACATGGCTGTGTTGCCCAGTAGACCAAGATTCCCCAACGTTAGCACTAGTGACCGTTGGGGTTGGACAATCCTTCAGGGGCTGTCTTGTGCACTGTAGGATGTTTGGCTGTGCACGTGACAGAGGGTGACCAGTGTGGATGTGTCCTCATCTCAAGGGGGAAGATGCTTACCTTGTCATACCACATCCTTCATTTATTAAACAGATCAGAAATCTGAATTTTTTTATGACATGGCCTGACTTCTAAAACACTTAGCAGGCTGAATAAAATACATCTGTGGGCCAAATATCACTGGCACTACTTTGCAACCCTTCATTGAGTCCTATTCACTGTAAGACGAAAGAGGTCAAACAGCAAACCCAAGGTCACAGAGCCAAAAGAAGGAGAGCTGCATGGGCCTCGTACCTGGGCCTCTGGCTCCCTGACCAGCCAAGTCTTCCTAGCTCCATGCTGCTCCGTGTTTTACCTCACCCTCAGAGCCATCCAGCCCTGAGGCCTGGCCCCTGGAAGGCCCTGGCAGCCTCCTTGGGGCCCTGCTGAGCAAAGGAAGGACACTCTCAGGACGAAGGAGACTGCAGGGCCGTGAATATGCAAATCACAGCCCACTCCACAGTACATCCATCCTGCAGCCTAATTGAGACATTTGCTTGGAGTGTCCTGGAAAACTAGGGCAGATGTGGTGTTCTGAGAATCAGAGCCACCCTCCTCGGACACCCTGCTGAGACTGGGGACCTATGGCTGTGCTCTGGAACTTGGTTGGGCCAGCCACAGTAAAGCAGTTCTTGCTAATAAGGTTATATATATATTTTAAATGGCCCTTGAGTATTGCAATGATACTGGGTATTAAAATGCCAGAAAGGAGGGCAAAGTAAAAAAGACAGCCCATCACTGCATAAACCGTGCAGCAGCAGGTGGAAAAATCCGCTGATTTCATCCCCATATATCCCACCCCCAGCCTAAGCCAGAGAGGTTGGAGGTATGTTCACACTTTTCTTGACACTAGAGGCTTCCTCAATTTGCAATTCATTTCAATAGGTACCACTTGGTGGTGGTGGGGAAAACACTGTCCGCAAGGCTTTATTTCTTTCTTGCAATGCAATTCCAGGCCCTACTCTGGACTTGGGATCCCAGCTTGTCAGCAGCCGTGGTCTATTCAATGCTGCCTGTACATATGCATGGTGTCTTCCCGGGTCTCTCTGGCTCAGCGTGCCCACTCTCCTCCCCACCTGCCCCCATTTCTGCTCACATCACTCAGAGGTACCTGGCTGGTTGGAAGCATTCAAGAGCTGCTTGTTGAATGAATGAATGAATGAATGAGCTTTCTAAAGCAGCAAAACATTTCACCGCCTTCATTCTCTGGCTCTATTCCTTGTCCCCGTGCCTCCCCTCTTTAGACACAGATTATTTCCTCCTCCCTGTACATCTTCATACCTTGGTAGGTGCCGTTACCTCCAAAGAGAATGTAATTCTCCTCTTGTCGAAGCCTCTGATTCCTTCAAGACCCAGCTTGACTTCTTTCTCGGTGGAGTCTTCTCTGATGGCCTCCCCACCCCCCCCCCCCCCCCACGGCCAGGAGACTTCACCATGCCCTCCATCACTATTACATGTTACCATCGCCCCTGTATTAGCTATTTGTATCACCTGAAAGATTTTTATTGCAAGTAAGAGGAAACACAACTCCAGCTCATTAAAAGTCTGAAAAGTTCAGGGGCGCCTGAGTGCCTCAGTTGGTGAAGCATCAGACTCTTGATATCGGCTCAGGTCATGAGATTGAGCCCCGAGTTGGGCTCTGCACTGAGGGTGGAGCCTGCTTGGGATTCTCTCTCCCTCTCTGCCCCTCCCCCCCCCACACACAATAAATAAATAAATAAATAGATAGATAGATAGATAGATAGATAAATAAATAACTGTTTTAAGTCTGGGGGTGCCCAGGTGGCTCAGTCAGTTAAGCTTCCAACTTCAGCTCAGGTCATGATCTCATGGTGCATGAGTTCAAGCCCCGCATCAGGCTCTGTGCTGACAGCTCAGAGCCTGGAGCCTGCTGTCTCCTCTCTCTGCCCCTTGCCCATTTGCACTCTGTCTCTTTCTCTCTCAAAAATAAATAAACATAGGGGCGCCTGGGTGGCGCAGTCGGTTAAGCGTCCGACTTCAGCCAGGTCACGATCTCGCGGTCCTTGAGTTCGAGCCCCGCGTCAGGCTCTGGGCTGATGGCTCGGAGCCTGGAGCCTGTTTCCGATTCTGTGTCTCCCTCTCTCTCTGCCTCTCGCCCGTTCATGCTCTGTCTCTCTCTGTCCCAAAAATAAATAAAAACGTTGAAAAAAAATTAAAAAATAAATAAATAAATAAATAAATAAATAAACATAAAAAATAATTTAAGTCTGAAAATCTCAGACACTGGCTCAGTTTTTCAGTGAGACTCTTGACTCTTTGAATGGTGTTTTATCTTCACTGTAGCTTCCCTCCCTCACCAGACCAAAATGACCACCACCATTCCAGGCTTCACATCCATACACCCCACCATTCACAGAGGAGTCTTCTTCACATTCCTAATGAAGCTCCCAATTCTATGCTGATTGGGCCCTTCTTGCATCAATCACTCTAGCCTGGGGAACTCAGGATATTGATTGGCTTACACCAACCTGATCCCGTCCCTCAAATTGGAGTGGTGTTTGTTCACCCAAACTACAAGGGGGATCAGTGGAGGGGGCAGTGGGAGACAAACCATGCTCACAAGGCTTTGCAGGTGTCTCCCCTGGGAAACAATAAGCTCCATGAGAGCAGGAACTGACTATACATAATTTTTTTTTAATTTTTTTTTCAACGTTTATTTATTTTGGGGACAGAGAGAGACAGAGCATGAACGGGCGAGGGGCAGAGAGAGAGGGAGACACAGAATCGGAAACAGGCTCCAGGCTCTGAGCCATCAGCCCAGAGCCCGATGCGGGGCTCGAACTCACGGACCGCGAGATCGTGACCTGGCTGAAGTCGGACGCTTAACCGACTGCGCCACCCAGGCGCCCTATACTTAATTTTTTTTAATGTATATTTATTTTTGAGAGAGAAAGAGCATGAGCAGGGAAGGGGCAGAGAGAGAGTGGGACAGAGGATCTGAAGCAGACTCTGCATGGACAGTGGCAAGCCTGATGTGGGGCTCAAACTCACAAACTATGAGATCATGACCTGAGCTGAAGTCAGATGCTCAACTGACTGAGCCACCCAGGTGCCCCAGATTTCTACCCCCACCCCCCTCACTGCCCAGGACAGTGCTTGGCACCAGAGACACACCCATAAATGCTCCTTGATTTGAATTATCTCCTGTCCCATGAGATGATCCTCTGGGTCCTGGGTCTCCTAACCTCTGGTCTCTTTTAAGATGGCTGTAGCCGAAAGAGAATGCTAATACTCATGTTCACAAACATAGAGTTCTGGCAACCCAATTTCCACCCCAGAACAGGTCTTCTAGAAACATGTGGACACTGATTTCTACTGCAGATTTGGGGATGAGAAACCTGGGGTGAAGAGGCCCGCATGTGTTGTCCTGTCCATTCACTCTCTCACTCATTCACTTACCTACTCACTGTATCAATGCCTATTAATCATTGCCTCCCACCCCACACACACAGCCCCTGCTCACAGCCTCCACCCAACTACCCTTGATTGATTACAATCGATTTTTTTCATTATTTCATTAGAGAGGTTGTAACATTCCCTGAGAGGCATTTGAAAAACTTGGAGGATTTCCTTCTATTTTACTTGTGACCAAGTATTACAATATTGAGATGTGGCGCACCTGGGTGGCTTAGTTGGTTGAGCATCTGACTCCTGGTTTCAGCTCAGGTCATGATCTCACAGTTTGTGAGTTCGAGCCCCGTTTTGGGCTCTGAGCTGATAGCACAGCCATCTCTTTCTGCCCCTCTTCTGCTCCCACTCTCTGTCTCTCAAAATAAATAAATAAACTTTAAAAAATAAAATAAAATATTGACATAGACCCAAAGGGAGACTGTATACATTTTAAAAAATTTCTCCCTTATATTAGTTTGGAGGACTAGTATGTGTATGCAAATAGGCTAAATTATATATGAGTTTTATGTTAACATAGTAAAGGGGGTCTTACAAAATGTATTATATAAAAGGTGTATTGGCAGGGGACTTCCACCTACGGCTGAGGAGGGACATAGCAAATCCTCTCCCCTAAAAGCAATTACAAAGCTGGACAAAATTGATCCAAACAACCATGTAGCACTCTGGACATCATACCACAATTGGAGCAGTATTTGTGCTTGCAAACCAGAAAGTTGGGCAATAACCGTGAACATCTGTGGCATTCCTGCCCAAAGCTGCTCCCGGCCCTTCCTCCCAGCTACAAGCACAGAGGTCCCACCAGTGTGGGGCAGTTTCTCTGCTTTGGCTAAAAGGGAATCACTGGATTGGGGGCAGTAAGCGGCACCCACCCTTGGCAGCCTTGTAGGCTTCTGTGAAAATCGCCAAGGCAGAAAAGCACAAGACCCACCAGCTCCACCAGACCGAGGCTGCCGGTTGTGCTTGGGGCAAACATACTCCTGGTAAAGCTGCGTGCACACAGGGTGCAAACCGCAGAAGGCCCAAGCAACCACACACTCCTGGCTAACCCCTAGGCTGTGCGTGTGTGCAAAGATGAGAAAGAGTCCAGCAGAAAGTAAACGACAGAAAACACATGAAAATGGCCTGAGTTTTGAGTGGGTTCCTGTTATCAGCTGCTTCTAAAATGGCTCCCTGTGATCCTCACCTCCTCGGATTAGTACCCTATGTAATCCTCCCTTTGGGTGAGGCCAGCACATAGTGACCTGCTTCTAATAAACGGAACTCAGCAGAAGTGATGGGTGTCACTTCCGAGGCTAGGTTTTAAAAAAATGACTTCCGCCTTGCTCTCATTCTCTCTCTGGTTCTTCTCCCTTGCTGCCCTGATGAAGTGAGCTGCCATGTTGTGAGCTTCCCTATGGAGAGTCACATGTCACAAGAGACTGAAGGTGGCCTTCTGCCAATGGCCAGCAAAGGAAGAACTCAGGTCAATGAGCTGCAAGGAACCCAGTCCTGCCAAGAACCAGATCAGGAACTTGGAGGTAGAGCCTCCCCCAGTTAGTCCTTCAGATAGTCCACTGTAACCTGGCTCACACCTGATTTTAGCCTGAGTCAGAGGACCCAACCAAGGTACACCCAGAATCCTGACCCACAGGAGCTCTTCAATAATAAACTGTGCAAAAATAAACAATAATGCAGTACTAAGAGAGCCGACACAGCCCCCCTGTCCACACACAGATTCCTCAACAGAGGACAGATTGTTTACTGGCTGGAGGTATTCGAGCACAATCTCTCTGCAGACAGATATGCAGATATGCAGACACAGAAGCAATCAGGAAACTAGGCTTAAATATAAAAACAAAAACACAAAAAATTTAATCAGAAACTTCAGGGACTTCACACCATCAGGAAGACAGGATTCCCAGATTCCCAGACAGGGATTATCTGACTCACAGAGCCTAGCTAAGTTATTAAACAGATAAATAAATGGGGAAAAAAGCAACAATAAACTTGGCAGGAATCAGAATCCAAAGTTGCTACAATTTTTCTTAATGTCCAGTTTTCAGTAAAAAATTACAAGTTATACAAAGAAACAGGAAAGTGTGACACATACCCAGGAAAACATCTGTCAATAAACACTGTCTCTGAGTGTTTGCAGATGTTGAATTTAGCAAAGACCTCAAATAGCTACTACAAATATGGCAAAGAATTAAAACAAATCATGTTTAAAATTTTAAATGAAAGTATGACAACGATGAATCAACATAAATTCTAAATAAGGAGACAGAGATTATTTTTTAAAAGATAAGTGAAATGTAATAGAAGAATTTTGCAACAAAGGAATATTATATCAAGACACTCTTATAATTTTTAAATGACCCAACTGAAGACAGCTAAGTATATTTTTTATTTTTTATTTTATTTTTTCTAACAAAATAACAGTTACTTTAATTTTGTAGAAATGCTAATTTTATCTGTGCAATTTATACAAGTGTGTTGTTTTGTTTATTTTTTTGTTTTCAACATTTACTTATTTACTTTTTTAATATAATTTATTATCAAATTGGTTAACATACAGTGTGTAAAGTGTGCTCTTGGTTTTTGGGTTGGTTTTTGGGGGAGAGGGGAAAATGGGTGGTGGGCATTGAGGAGGGCACTTGTTGGGATGAGCACCGGGTGTTGTATGTAAGCGATGAACCATGGGAATCTACCCCAAAAGTTATTTATTTAAAAAGGAAAATTCTGGGGTTGAAAGTACAATTGAAATGAAAATATACTATAAAGACTCAACGAAAGATTATATATGGCCAAGGAAAGAATTAGCAAACTTGGAGATAGATTGATAGAAATTATCCAATCTAAGGATCAGGGGGAAAAATGATGGAAGAAAAATGAACAAAACTTTGGAGCACAGTGGTACAACATTAAGCATGTCAGCAGATGCGTGATGAGACTCCCAGACATAGAAAGAGAAAGGAACAGAAAAACATTATAGAAAAAATGGCCAAGATATTCCAGAATCTGATGAAAAACAATTAAATACATTATCCCAAAAGTTCAAGAAGCTTCAAGGAGGATAAATGCAAAGAGATCCACACCCAGACACATCATAGCAAACACTTAAAAGACAAAAACAGGGGCTCCTGGGTGGCTCAGTTGGTTGACGCGTTGGACTTCAGCTCAGGTCATGATCTCACAATTCATGAGTTTGAGCCCCACATTGAGCCTTGTGTAGGGCTCTGTGCTGACAGCTCAGATCCTGGACCCTGCTTCAGATACTGTGTTTCCCCCTCTCTCTGCCCCTCCCCTGTTCACACTCTGTCTGTTTCTCTTTCAAAAGTAAAGAAACATTAAAAAAATTTTTTTAAGACAAAAACAGAGAAAAAAATCATCAAAATAATAATAATAATAATAATAATAATAATAAAAAGACTCATATGTGCAGGGGACCAATGATGTGATTACCAGATGATTTCCCATATAAAACAGTGGAAAGCAAAAAGGCAGTGAAATGGCATATACAAAATCCCGGGGGGAAAACTGTTAACCAAGAATTCTATTATCCAGCAAATGTTTCTCCAAAAATGAAAGTAAAATAAAGACATTTCCACATACACAAAGACTAATAGAATTCATTGCTAAAATCCTGCAAATATATTTGTAAAATGAATGAAGCCAGATATGAAAAATTGTATGTAATATGATTCCATTGATATAAAACTCTAACAGACAAAACAAACCTATGAAATTAGAAGTTAGAATAGTGTTTACCCTCAGAGGGAGACCCTGACCAGCAGGAGCTGTAAGGAGGAATTCTGGGGAAATTGTTATACAGATGTCTTCATTTGTGACTCTGGCACATTTCTTTTCTTTCTTTCTTTCTTCTTTCTTTCTCTTTTAATTAGATTTTTTTAAATGTTCTTTTTTAAGTTTATTTATTTATTTTGAGAGAGAGACAGAGAGAGTAAGCTAGGGAGGGAGGGGGCAGAGAGACAGGGGAAGAGAGAGAATCCCAAGCAAGCTCCACACTGTCAGTGCAGAGCCTGATGTGGGGCTCAAACTTACAAACCGTGAGATCATGACCTGAGCTGAACTCAGAATCAGATGCTTAACCGACTGAGCCACCCGGATGCCCCTGGCACATTTCTTTATACACAGCTTCCTTCAACAGAAGTTTAGTAACACAAAAAAGGAAGCTTGATTGTGTCAGTCCCTCCCCTCTTTCTGAATCGCTTGTTTTCCTCTTCCTTGCGAGTCTGAGCAAACCTGTGACTTCTAAGGTCCTGTCTGGTCTGGCCTTAGCCCACCTCTCCAGCATCATTTCTCACTACCTGGTACTCTAGCCTTTGTGCTTCTGTTATACTTCAAGTCTGCTGTGCTTCCATCCTGCCACGGGGCCTTTGTACATGCTCATCCCTCTGGTCCAGAGCCCCATTGAGACCTATTTACCCTTTAGCTCTATGCTTGAGTCGCGACCCTCCCACGACCCATCCAAATCTAGTTCTTTCACAGCATTGTATTTCTTTCCTTCAGAGCCCTCATTTTTATTTGCGCTTATGGACTCATAGAACAATTATTTGCTGCTTTGTCTTTCCCACTGGCCCATATGTTTTAGGAGGTCTGGCTATGTCATTTTGTACTGTATCCCCAGCACCGTGCCTGGCACCTAGTAGGCATCTGATAGCTATCTGTTCAATGAACATAAAAGTAACTGAGGCTATAAAAAATCTTCATTCTAATTAGAGTACATTGTGGAAAGCCTGGATACCAAACTAAGGAATATAGATTTTTTTTTTGTAGGCTACAGGGAGCCATTGAAGTTTTGTGAGAAAGGGAGGTATGTGAACTGACCTTTAAGATCTTCATGGCAGTGGAGGAGGAGAGGCTGTGGCAGAGTCCAGATAAGGGACAGTGCCTGTGGAGAGGCAATGACCGTGTGTGGAAGCCAGTACTGCAGCCCACCCTGACCCCCAGGCCAGCCTAGCAGTGACCTCACAATCACCCCCTAGACCTCCCACCTTTGAAGGCCAATATCCCAGCTGCTGGCCTATGTTCACATCCGAAAGGCCACACCTTTCCACCTGAAAGGCCTTTCCACCACCAGGCCAGAACCCCACCGGAGACAGGGGGGTTCAACTAAGTGACAGTGCCATCTGCCCACCCCAGGCACAACCAAGACCTCAGAATGACAGAGCCATCCGAGAACTTAAAGGATTCAATGCCCACAGAGAGGAAGTCCATGTGGAGGACCTCGGAGGAGAGGCGGATGTCCGACCTCACGCGGGTGCTGGAGTGGCTGCAACGCAGGCAGGGGAAGAAAAAGCAAACTTTCCAGGTGTGTACTTGGCAGAAAGACTCTCCGGGGAGCCGGACTCAACACTATTACAATAGGGAGACATGGAACTGAGCCTCCCAGGAAACAAAAGGCGGGAGGAGCTTTAAGCACTGGGCGAACTAATAGAGAAGCACTCGGGGCAGAGGGGAGGTTGTCCAGGTGGTTAGGCCGACTGTGCCAACTGTCACCCGGGTAGTTAGCCTCCTACCCTCCCACAGAGACCCGGAGGAGGGGGTGCTATCTTTCCAGATGATTTCATTTCAAAGGGATGGCTTCCAGGTCCTTGAGAAAAATATTCCTGGATTCTGAAACTGGCAAGAGTCTGGGAGAAGAAGATTTACATCTCAAAGGGGCAGGAAAAGAATTTACAAGTGCTGGTTTTCTGAAGGAAAAGGAAAGAGAGGTCCTGGGCCCAGAGCCAGGAAGGAACCTCTCTAGTTTCATTGGGGTGAGGAGGGCGTTAAGGTTGTCTTGGTCAGTGTTCTAGAAGAGCTTAGGGACAATAGCTTCTAAGATCTCCAGGGTGGCAGAATGGGCCCTCCCCACTGTCCCCAGAAGCTTGCGTCTTTATGATGGCTCCAGGGTCAAAGGGCATTCGGTCTCCACTGTTATCCCACTGGGACTCCTGCTAACATACCTCCTCCTTTCTACCCGGTATCCCAACGAGTTCTAATCTACCCATCTTGGTCCTCTTCAGCTGCTGTGACAGAATACCATAGACTCGGCTTATAAACAACAGAAATTAATGTCTCCCAGTTTGACAGTCTGGGACGTCCAAGATCCAGGTGCCTGCAGATTCAGTGTCTGATGAGGGCCCGCTTTCTGCTTCATAGATGGCCACCTGCTCGCTGTGTCCTCACAGGAAGGAAGACATAGGAGAGCTCTCTG
This sequence comes from Herpailurus yagouaroundi, assembly GCF_014898765.1. NCBI lineage: Eukaryota > Metazoa > Chordata > Mammalia > Carnivora > Felidae > Herpailurus > Herpailurus yagouaroundi. The sequence continues at coordinate 3,541,858 of NW_024412421.1, forward strand.
GGGTCTCTTTTACAAGGGCACTAATCCCACTTGTGGAGGCTGCACCCTCATGACCCAGTCACCTCCCAAAAGCCTCACCTCCTAACACCCCCATCACACCGGGAGTCAGAATTTCAACATATGAATTGGGGGAGGGGAGGGGAGACACCATTCAGCCTGTAGCACCGCTAGCACCACACTCCCTCTCTCTCCAGGAACTATGGCAACCAGTTTTGCCTCAGTTTCCCCCCAGGCCCACCATCTATGGAAAATCAAGCCATGTCCTTAGAAAGTGGTCTCCTCTGTAGAGGACACCCCCTGATCGTGGATTCTCTGGCCCCCAGAGAAAAACGGGTGGAAAATGGCATTACGTAGGATGATGCTAATGCTTATTAAGCATTTACTGTGTGCCAGGCCCTGTGCTTAGCCTTGCACATGAGTTATCTTGTCAACTGCCCCCAGCAGGGCCACACGGTGGGCACCATTCTTACCCCTCAGCGGAAGTGACGTAATAAGGAAGCTGAGTGAGGTGCAGGGAAGCAATTTGCTTGAGCTCACAGAATTAATGAAGGGTCAAGCCAGGTCTCAAACTCAGATTAATCCAGTTCTCACGCTCAGGGGCTTTGTCAGGTCAACTCCCCATAACCACCTCCACTTCTCTGCTTCAGCCTCTCTAGCGGCCCCTGACTTTCCAAAAAGTTCTCGTCCGTGTATGTGCTTGCTCCTCATTCATATGCAGAAAGATCCGGAGTTCCAGTTCCACCAGACATACTAAAACACGTCTGAGAAACATATTTTACATTAAGGTGCTAATGATCTATGGATGGTCTACCCTCTTGGCCCCCCTTTTTGACTGCTGGGCCGCTCAGAACTCAGTATCAATCACAGAGATTTATATTCACTTCTGTGGTCAACAGAAGAAGTCCCTTCTCATGAAGAGTATATTCCAGTGTTTTCACAGCTTTACCTTTTATGTGGCTTTTTACTGGAAATAATTTTGGACTCAGGGAGGGAACAAATTTAAATTGAAAATACACTGAAATCTTCAAGCATTCTTAATCTTCCCAGAGGCATGCGGATTTTGAAGAAGCTCCTGAGAAAGCGATGCTTCCGTGGCAGGTCCCAGACAGCACAGATTGAGGGTCAGGGGCGGCGGGGCTTTAGTAAAGGCGGTTGGAGGGGGGCTGTCTGTGGCCTCCTCTCCCTTCCCCTGGCACCACACAGTCATTCATTAAGTTCTCAAAATAACCCTAGGAGATAAATCCTACTACTGCCTCCATCTTCAGATGAGGAAACCAAGCTGCCGAGAGAGCAGTCGCTTGCCCCAGGTTGCTCAGCCCCCAGCAATAGAGCAGGATTCCCATGGGCGTCTGACCTGGAAGCCAGCCCCAGCCGCTGTGTCCCCACAACCACAAGCAGCACACTGCAGGTACAGACCCAGCCAATTCAGCTTTCCTTGAGGGGCTCCAGCACCCCTACTCCTTGTAGGCTGGCCTGGATGCCCCTCTGTGGGGCCCTCCCCACTGGACCCCAGAGCTCCCTGTTGTGTCCTCCCCAACGCCCCAGTGGGGGTAGGAGCCTAGGCATGCGCGCAAGGAAGTCCACAGCCACCAAGAGGAGCGCCCAGGGAAGGAGAAAGGCGGGGTGAAGTCATATGACGGAATGGGGAGGGGTTGGGACGGAAGGGAGATCTGCGGACAGAGGGCATGTTCTGGCTGGACTCCAAGACAAGAAGGCCTTCCTGTGGCTTCAGACTGGAGGCCATGGCAGGAAAGTCGCAGCTACACAGGTCATTTGGGGGCCAGGAGGAATTCCTACTAGGCTGGAGAGAGGGGCCGTTGTGTAGAGGGTAAGAGGGAGCTAGTGATGGGTTCTGAGGTGGGGGGGACAGCCAGACCTGGGAGTTAGGTCATTCTCTAGGAGCAGAGTGTCGTGGACAGCAGGGCGTGTCTAGAGGCAGAAGGACAATTGTGGGGGGATCCGGGGCGGGGGGACAGAAGTGCCAGAGTGGGAGCCAGCCAAATCTAGAAGTGGGGAGGGTGCAGCCCGCTCTCCACAGAGCCACCCCTCTGTGGGGGCAGCCACAGTGCAATCCTGTCTTTTCAAAAACAGAAACCCAACTGGGCGGTACCCCCTAAAACAACTGGGAAGGAAGAAAAGAAAGGCCGAAGCATCCCCAAAAAGCAGAAAGGGAACCACCAGGCAGCCTTCTCTGAGAAGGTAACACGGGTTCCCTGGGTTGAAAAGGGGTACGTGCTCCACCCCTGCACAGTACCTGGCTACACTTTTTTTCAGCTGAAGGCTCTAAAATCCACCCCTGCTCCACACTAACACACAAATGAATCCCCTCCCCTTTCCCCCCTCCAGACCCCACCAGCCCCATGGATGCTGGCACTCCTGTGGTAGAGGGTCATTCTTGCCAGGTGCCTTCCTCTCACTGCCGTCCCCAGACCATTCAGGAATGCCATCTGAGAGGCTGAGAGATGAGAACAGCCAGGCTTAAGTGCCCCCCCGTCCCCGACGGCTGTGGCTTCTGTGACCCCTCATGGACTCCCTCCGAGGTAGCAGGGACCAAAAGTCACGTGTGGGTGAGCAGGTGCCAACTTACCACCCCAGCCCCTTCACCTGCCTCAGGCCCAGAGCAGTCTCTCCTTTGGCCCCTTTGCCTGCCTTCCTGCGAACCCCTGAAATCACTCATTTTGAGGGTGGAGGAGGCCACGCCAAGCCCTGTTCCTCGTGGAGTGACTTGTCTCCCGCTCCCCTCCAAGACCCCCGAGCAAGGCACCAAGAAGGACAAGGACCATGTCATGTACCAAAAGCTAAAGGGAAAACGCCTCACCCTGGTTCCTGGCAGCTACTCCAGGGACAACCCCAAGAAATCTGGTAAGGGGAGCATCCTACCCTAAGACGGGAGATGGGATGCCAGAGTCGTCCCTCATAATTGCCCACCTCTCAGAGTTACAGGAAGCCCACACTGTTGTCAAAGCAGCAGGTTCCATGCCAGCCCAGCAGCCCTGGACCGTTGTGGAGCCCCACGTGGCTCTTTAGGGATCACACCACAAAAGGTGCGACCTGGACAGCAAGCGCGTGGATGTCCAGGCTCTGCCCACACCTGGGGGTTCTCTTCTCAGGGTGCCAGCAGAGTGTACCCCAGGTTCCTAAAAGCCAGTTTGATGATGGCAACCTCGTGAGCTCCAGATTATCTCACTGGTTTAGGTACCGTGACAATGTCAGTGTGACATACGAGGCACCACTCCTGCTGGCCCAAAACCCGCCAGGTGTCGCTCACACCCAGGAAGAAGTCGGCTTAGGTAATGCCAGATCCTCAGTTCCCAAGGCTGCCTGGGTTCGAACAGCTCTGTAGTGAACTTGGAGTTGTATAATCCGGGGTGAGTCTCTCCATCTGCAGGGGCCAGTTTTCACATCTAGAATGTGCAACAATAACATGACTTGCCTCACAATAGAGTTTTAGTGAGATGAGGCATATAAAGCGTGTAGCCTGATGTAGTAGGTGGTCAATAAATGGTGGCGGCAGCGACTTCTAAGGGAAAAAAAATGCTAAAATTCTCAGGTGGGCTGTACCACGGTGTTGGAAAAACAGTTGCATTTATTGTGCCTGGCTTCTTGGAGAGGAGGTGTCTGGCAAAAGAAGTGGGAGGAGTGGCCGAAAGCTTTTGAGTAGGGGCTGGCAGGCCTCCCGTCCAAAATTACTCCCATCGTGCCCAGCAAAATGCCCTCTTTTCCTTTTCATTGAATACCCAAAGCCATCGTAACCCAACTGCGCTCACTTGCCTGTCAGGTTTCAATATGATTGGCTCTAGATGCTGCGCAGAATCCTGGACTGAATTCTAGAACAACACTTTGGTGGAAAAACCGGTGAAATCCAAAGACGCTGTGATGTGCCAAGGTTAATTTGTTAATTATCTTTTGACAAATATTCCCTGCTGGTGTGAGATGTTAACATGAGGAGAAACTGAGCAAGAGTGTACAGGAACTCTGTGCGCCATCTTTGCAACTAGATTGGCATAGGCCCTAGAGTTTTCTGTGACTCCCAGAGTCAAGTCTGGCTCCCGCTGAGCCCCTGAGCATCTGCAGATCTCCATTCCAGTGGTTGTTCCCTTTTCCCTGCCCGTTGCCAGAGCAGACACAGCCCCGTGTCCTTCATTTCCCCCAAAACCTCTCACAGGAAGCCTTTGTGTGTAAACAGACTTTACTGAAGTTTAGGGCAACAAAGGAAAAGAATTTCATGGCAGAATTCTACAGAAAACAAAACAGAAGTTGATTACAAAACCCTCTTAAGGGTTCGTCCAAGTCCTTTGTCCCCAGCCACCAGGAGATGTCCCCTGGCTACCTTTCCCTACTTTTCCCAGCTGTTCCACTCACCCCAGCACTGGAGCTAAAGTGAGCCCAAGTCTGGCCCCCAGATACAAGACTTAAGGAGGCTCTCACTCTCTGGTATTGACTCTGCACTTGCGGGAGCCTGAGACTGAACACCTCCTTGAATTGCACCCTTGCCCCGGGCACTTTGCTGTCCTCACTCTACTCCTGGGCCTTCCTAGCTCCCCTCTCTTCCTCTGTTTTTCCTCTCCCTCTCCTCCATCCTCTGCTTTCCTCACCCCACAATTCCCATTGGCTTTTTACCTGGAAGGATCACTTAATTTCCTTTGTTTTACTGTCTTACTCCACACTCAAAAGGAGTCTATCAAGATAATTTCCTAAACAAAGGCAGTTTCTTCCTTAAGAGAAAATCACTACCAGCTAATAAAATAATCCGTTTCACAACACTGCACAAAAATGCAAGCGGTTTTTTGGTTCTTTGCAGTACCTCCGCCCCAGCAAGACAAAATCCACCCAGTTCAACAGGGGACATTTTTCTCCCACCTGATGCAATACAACAAGTGGCCACTGGGGGGCAGCAGGTGCTCAGTTGCAGCAGGTGCTCAGAGGCACCCAGGAACCACCTTGGCATCCAGATGTGGCACCCAGGCACTGAATCAGGACTGAGCCTGAGCACAGCAAGGGGAGCTTCCAGAGAAGGCTAGCAAGAGGCCTGAAATGAATGGGCAGGATCTGCTTTTGGAGTCAAGTTCAAGACAAAGCAGCCCCTAGGAAAGACGTGGAGCCAGTTATGGGCTATGGCAGGAGTCCAAGTGGAGAAAAATATGGATGAAGTAAGGACCAGAACTCCTGGTCCTGGCCTCCCCTGGCCCCACGCAGCACCTGGATCATTGGTGTCCTTGTCAAGAGCCAGATCCCCCGGGTGTCCCGGGTTCCCTATCTGCAGAGTGAGGCCTTTGTACTCTCGTTGCCATGTTTCTGTGTGATCTGCTGAGCAAGAGTCTGTGGGGAATGGCCATCAGATGATCCCCACCACCTCCAGAACTAGAATGTGACCACTCTATCTGTACAGATACAACAACTCCCACTCATTCACGTTTTTAGTGTATGGTGGCCACAAAATCAAAATCTGTGACACACAGTGTGTTCTTTATTTTTTTTTTTTTTACGTTTATTTTTGAGACAGAGAGAGACAGAGCATGAATGGGGGAGGGGCAGAGAGAGAGGGAGACACAATGCAAAGCAGGCTCCAGGCTCTGAGCTGTCAGCACAGAGCCCGATGCGGGGCTTGAACTCACGGACTGCGAGATCATGACCTGAGCCGAAGTCTGACGCCCAACTGACTGAGCCACCCAGGCTCCCCAACACACCATGTGTTCTGAATGAGTGACACAGGCCTGCCTCCAGCTCCAGAACCCCACAGCCGATAGAAAACATCAGTGATGACCCCCACGGGGAGCACTGTGCTTTTCAACACAGACCACTTCATCTTTGTCCGCCTCAATTTCACAAAAGCTCCCATTCACTCCTCCTAACAGCTGAAATGCCACCTCCATCCTGCCAATGACCACCACGCTGTCGCACCCAGGAGGCACTGGCCTGCTGCCACGCTGCTGCTGTGGGCCACGGGCCACTCCCTTCTCCCCACACTTGAACTCCCTGAAAACACTCTCTTCTGTTTCCCCTTTCTCACCAACCCCTTGGCCCGCGTGGAGGGCCGCTAAGTTGGTTTTGAATTTGTAAAAGGTCATTCTGGCTATGGTCCCATAAAAGACCCTGGGAAAGAAATTGGAGCCCATTTCCAAAGTAAATCTTGGCAAAGTCTGAGCCGGCTAACCTAGAAAAGGGGAATTCACTAGGTTTTCTCTCCCTGGGGCCCAGGGCATTCCGTAGATGCCAGAGCAGGAGGGCATCCCTCATGCCGAGGGCTGGAGGGCAATGATACCCTCTGTCTCCATGAGCGCAGAGTCAGCCCCTGGAGCCCCAACTACAGCCCAGTAGAAATCTAACTTATCTGTTCAGCCACAGACTCAGGAATGTGGGTCATTTATGCCCAGGTGGTAGCCAGGTCAGATGCCCAGAAAAAGGGACCAACAACCTGGGTTCACATTTTCCTAGATCCATCACTAATTCGCTATGGCGTCTTGGGCACGTGACTTAATCTCTCTGATCCTCAACTTTCTCATTTGTTAAATGGACACAATATGGCAGTGCAACTGTAGTGCCCCCCCCCCCCAGAAAGCTCCTTGAACACTGCCTGGCACAGAAGTCACTCAATAAATGCTAGTTCAGATGTTTAATTATCATTACCATTTATATTACTACTCTTCTTTCCTACATGAGACTTACCTTGACCTAGATGATACTCAGATATCTCAGAAAAAGCTATGCTTCTTTCTCCAAGAGATTTCCCATTTGCGTTGGTGAGGATAAGCAGCTCATGATTCTTCTGGAACATAGTACCAATTTGCACTATGCATGAACAGGGCTGCTAAGGCCACCTGGCCAGGGACCGGCTGTCAGTGCAGAGCACCATACTGGGCATACAGACTCCCAGTTCAGCCACTAACTCACACGAGACCTTGGATGAATCACAGTGTGCCTCTTTCCAGGCTGCTGTCCCTGAATTTATGTAACTGTTGGAGGTCTAGACTCATTCCCCCTAGACATAGCCCGGTAAAATTCCCAAACTTTCTTGATGAAATCTTGCAAGCTTACAAGGAGAACAATCTACTTACAAAGGAAAAAAGAAAATGCCCTAAGTGAGAGCAAAGACCCCAAACTAGCAAATAACTGGTTTACAGATCAGAATCTAGATACACTTAAAATTGGGTTTAATATGGAAAGACAACAATAGAATAGGCCAAGAGATAACAAGAAAGACAAACAAATGAGGTGGAATTAAGGCTAAAAAGAAACATGTCAGGTAAAAGAGGGATATTTTTAAATGTTAAAGAGAATAAGTAATAAACCTAAGCCTACACACACCAAAATATATAGTAGCTGAATACATAGTTATTGAGAACCACAAGGAGAATCTAACAAAAATACAAGTATAGTGGGAGATTCTAATATGCCTCTTTGATTTCTTTATATGCCTCTTTTTGAATCAAACAGATCAAACAGACTTAACTTTATATTTGAACAGAGAATGCGTTTTTATGTGGCTAAAAAATATCTGCAAAACTCATCTGCATTTTCACCTCAAAGAAAACGTTAACATTCACAAAGTAAAGATCCTAGGGCCATGGCATTATCCTAAAGCAATAATTAGAAATAACATTTAAATTAAAAGATACTCCCAACTCAGCAGTCATAAATGAACAAATACACTCCTAAAATACCCTGTATCGGGGTGGGGGGAGAAAAACTCATGAAAATAAGCCCGTTTCTTACGAAAACCTATGGGAACAAAGGCGGAATCTAGCCTCAGAAGAAAATTTATTGTAAAAACTAAAACTAATAATTCTTACCTTTATAACACAAAAAAAGTAAGAAAAAAACTAATACTTGTAGCAATCCATTATTTGCAAGAAGATAGAAGAAATAATTTATGGGAAAAAGAGAGCTTTAATACATTAAATAAATACCAGCTGAGATTAATGAAACCCAAGCTAAAAAATAGTTAAAAGCCAATAGTTAAAATCCAAAGCTAGTTTAAAAAAAAAATTTATAATGTTTATTCATTTTGAGGGGGTGGCAAAGGAAGGGCAGAGAGAGTGGGAGACACAGAATCTGAAGCAGGCTCCAAGTTCCGCACTGTCAGCACAGAGCCCGATGCGGGGCTTGAACCCAGGATCCTTGAGATCATGGCCCAAGCTGACGTCGGATGCTTAACTGACTGAGCCACCCAGGCGCCCCCCCCCCCAAGCTGATTTTTTGAAAAAGCAAATGACGAGTAGTATGAACTTTTTGTGACCATCGTTAAAAAGAGTAGGGGTGCCTGGGTGGCTCAGTCAGGTAAGCGTCCGACTACTCTTGGTTTATGTTCAGGTCATGATCTTGCAATTGGTAAGATCGAGCTCCCCATCAGGCTTTGCACTGAGCACGGAGTCTGCTTGGGACTCTCTCTCTCTCCCTCGCTCTGGCCCTTCCCTGCTTGTATGCACACACTCTCTCTCTCTTCAAATAAATAAACTTCAAAAAAAAGAGCAAAAATGTCGAAGATTTTGTATGGAGAGAATGTATAAGCAAAGATGAGAAATACATGAACTGAGCTGTAATAGAACACTATATACACCTCTCTCTGATACATTTGAAAACCTAGAAGAAATAGATCATTTCCTCTCGTACTTTAAATTATTAAAATTGATATCATAGGCGCCTGGGTGGCTCAGTCAGCTGAGTGTCTGACTTTGGCTCAGGTCATGATCTCATGGTCTGTGAGTTCGAGCCCCGCGTCGGGCTCTGTGCTGACAGCTGAGAGCCTGGAGCCTGCTTTGGATTCTGTGTCTCCATTTCTCTCTGCCCCTCCCCAACTCATGTTCTTTCTCTCTCCCTCTCTCTAAAAAATAAATAATAAGCATTAAAAATTTTTTTAATTGATATAATAAAGAAACATTGAGGAGAGCAATTTCTGAAGTAAAAATTGAAAGGTGGTTGACACTTTCCCACTGAAAAAGTCACCAGGACAAAAGGCTTCACATTTGGTTCTATCTAACCTTTTCAAGAACAAATGATCTCGATATCACTTCAACTGTTCTGGACCATATAACATACAGATATTCCTGCATTAATCCCACAAGTCACCATAACCACAATATTAAAATATTTGCAAAGAAGTAATATAGATGCAAAAAATTTAAAAATTTTAGCAAATATGCCAACTGTATGAAAATAGATCAACTATTTCAATGTGTGAAATTAATAACACACCATGACCAAGTGGGATTTCTTGTAATGGTTAGGAAAGGTTAGATTATCAATATCAGAATATCTAAGAACATAATTTATTCCATTAGTGAAATAAAGGAAAAGCCATATGGGCATGTCAGTAAGTGACAGAAAAGCAGTAGGTAGAGTCAAGCAATGATTACTAATAAAAACTCTATGTAACCTAAGAGTTATTAAGCTGATAAATATTATAAAGCATATCAAAACTAGTGGCAAGTATCATTCTAAATGACAAAGTGCTAATTATTTTAATTAAAAGCAGGAACAAAATGAGGCATGACTGCTCTCATCATTATTGACATTGTGTTAGAACATCTGTCAAATGCAATATGTCAAGAACAGTATATACATTTTCTAAATGTTACAAGGAAGCTGTTTTCATTGTTCCCCTGGTATGATTACGTGTCTCCAAAACTCAAGAAATTCTAGTAAAGAAAGAATAGAATGTAGTTTTGTTGTTACTCGACTAGAAAAAATACATTGTGAAGCAATAGTCTTTTCTCTATACTAGTCATACCAGTCAGAAATGGAAATGGGGAGAATATATTCCTTTCTCATTAGTAAAAAAAAAAAAAAAAAAAAAAAAAGCTACAAAATACCGAGTGGCAAATGTAGCAAGAAGAAAAAAAAAATTAAATTCTCCAAACACTCGCCCCCACAGTATTTAAATTCAGTCCAAACCACATATTTGGGTAACATCTGACATTCACCATTTAATTTCATACATTTGTGTCTTTGTGCATGCTGTTCCTCCTTCCCATTTCCATTTCATACCTGCACATGCTGTTCCTCCTGCCACACATGTTGTTCCTCCTGCTCGCACATGCTGTTCCTCCTGATGCACATGCTGTTCCTTCTGCCACACATGTTGTTCCTCCTGCTGCACATGCTATTCCTCCTGCCACACATGTTCCTCCTGCTGCACATGCTGTTCCTCCTGCCTGCAATACTTTTCTCCCCTTTTCATCTAATAATCTGTTTTTCCTTTAAAAACCATGTCAGAGTTGATTTCAGATAGCTTCCCCTACCTCCTGTAGGCTAAGGTTCCCTGTAGGTGAGGAGGGAAAGAAGAGAAGGTCTAGAGGGGGACTAAAGACAAGAGGGAAGGGGAGGGAGCTGGGGGAGGCAGGGAGAAAGGAGGGAGGAAAAGACAAGTGAGAATTCAGCCAATGCCAAGAAGAGACTGCAAACCTTGAAGTGACCTCGTATCTCACAACAGGCAATCGTTTGAAGCCCGTGCAGGCTCGCCAGCCTCACCCCTTCCTGTCCGCCCTGCCTCTCACCTCTACCAGGCTCTAACTCCCTGCTGTGCCATCTGTCCAATTTCAGAACTAGACATCAAGGATGCCATCGTCCTGGAGTCCACTCAACGGTCCGTGCCATACCATCGACAAAGCATCATCGACCCCATGCTCCAGGACCCTCTCTTTAGCACTCGGAGGTCGACGCTCTTGAGAGACTGGGTGGTAGGCAGGATGCCCGAGGTCTCCTACGAGCGCAAGCTGAAGAGCCTCATGGAGAAGGGCGCCGAGCCCAAGGTGGAGACGGTGAGAATGCTGAAGCCAGAGGAGGTGCTGAGCTGCCGGTGAGTCTCCACAGTCTGGTTCAGACACCTGGGCTAAGCCCGGGGGAGGGGAGGGCGGCGGTGGCAGGACGGGGCTCCGTCTTTGTGACCTGAAGGGCTGACCCAGGGCCGAAGCCGCTGGGTTTCCAGCAGCCCCAGCTGCTGGGGTACCAGCTCTTGGATGAGGCGCAACATTTAGGTGCTGCCATTTTGATGCCACGCCTCTGGACACCTTCACCACCCCTGCAGTATTTCTGTACGTTTCACAGTACAAACCGTGAATATTATCCACAATGAAAGAATCAGTTAGTTGTCTGTGGCCTGGTTTTAACAGGAAATCCCTCTGAGGGCCTTCACACGGCAGTGTCAAGTTGCTGGTGATAGGAGCCACCCTCCCTCCTCAGTTGGCTACCTACTGTATGTTTGGGGTTTTAGACTCCAGAAGGTACTATGAATAGAGTGTGAGCCATTTGCTGTTTACCATTCTCACTAAAGGTCTTCTTTCTCACTTGTTCTTTGTCGCATTTATCAGGACCTGCTGGTTTCCGCCCCCAGATTCAAGCGCCCCTCCCAAGCCCTTTCCTGTAAAGATGTAACTGATAAGATTCAGAAACTTCAGTAGGGGAAACGGACAACAGAATAATGTGGATGTCCTGTAGACTGAACAGCAGTGAACTCATCTGTAGAGTTAAGATTGGCCTCAGATGCCTGGCACGCAGTGACCCCATTCCAAAGTCCTGCTCTGCTCACTGACTGGCTGAGAGATGGATGGGTAGAATGGCAGCCTCCCCCACTGAAGGGGGCTTCTAGCTTGACCTCTCCACGGATGGGTGACTTTGGCTATGGCTTTCAGTCTGACAGGGTGATTCTAGTGGACTCTGGCCAACAGACAGCCTACCTGGGCTCAATAGTGGGCAGAAAAGAGATTTGGACAGGGCCCCTACCCTCCAAGGAGGGAGAGAGAATATTTGGAGAGATGGCATCCAACAAGCCATCCAAGAAAAAGATGAAATTGTCCATAACGGGATAGTGAGTGCTCACACGTGCATTTGTGTGAGGCCTTCCAGCTGTGCTGGTCACAGACGGAAGGGGCAGACCCTGACTGGTGCTGTCATGGAAAAGTAGTCCTGACATGGGGCTGGAGAGTGGGACCTGAGATGGCTATAAGACCAGGTAAGCTCTGGGCAGATCTTGAAGGAGAGGGAGAACCATTCCCAATGGTTATATCAATATCCAGCTCTTCCCCCATCAACTGTAACAAAGAAACCAGCAGGTGGCCTGAGTAGGGGGACTACCTCCTTTACTAAAGCTGGGAACAAGGTCAAGATTGCTGGTAGAATACAGAGCTCTCAGGATATGATGATAGAGATACTCTCTAGACCACACAGCATAGATGGGACCGATTCCACTCTCCAGTGTAAGTTAGAATTGTGGAGCTTTAGCTAAGATTTTAAATCAATGGCCAGACTTTTAAATTGTTTGAATGATATTATAAGAAAATACTCCCCTTTCCCACAATTTACTCAGCTTTTATTGCCACCGTTCTGTATTTGGCCCAGGCTTTGGCATCACTGAGGTTATGCACACCTGGCAGTGATGGAACCCCTGACAATTGGATCTCTCCCCACGTGGCATAATGTATCGTGACCACCATATTGCACCTGCTTTCCTAATGGCATGTTAGCTTTGGCAGAAGAGTCCTTGAAATGGATATTCTGTTATTTGCTTAACCATTCCTCTGCTGATGGAATTTCTTCTTTTCCTGTTGTTGCTAACCCCAGAGTGAACACTTTGATTTATATAGCTTTTTATCCCCTTGGCTTCTCTTCTTCGGATTCGTTGAAGGCCTGAGTGGAGTTCCTGAGTCAAAGACCATGAACTGTTGGCAGGGAGGGACTTGGGGGGACAGGGGCGGAGCTTGGCATCTATGTTGCCAAATTACTTTCCAAGAATTATACGAATAAAAACTCCCATCAGTGTCTACTCTCTCATAAGACCTCTATCAGCTCCAGAATGTCCACAGAGCCCATTCCCTTTAGAGATCCCACGCTGCCTAAGTCTAAGCTCTTGTCAATAAAGTTTGAAGCTAGAGTGACTCCACCCTCAACTGACCTCTTTGGCCCTTATCTTGCACAGATACCTGAGGTTGTCCAAGAACAACATTCGAACCTTGCTCAAGCTGTGCAAGGATGCGGGCATGAACGTGGACATCCACCCCCACATGGTCGAAGGGGAGATAGACGCTAAAAAGGTGTTCGCGCAAATCCCCAGCGTGGCCCTTTAGGCAGCTCCTCCCCCAGGCCACTGCAAGCTCCCTCTGCTGTTGGATCCCTGCCCCCCCCCCCCAGGTGACATCTTCTGGTACCCCATGCCATCAGACCTGGTGCATCTCTTTTAGACAGTAGTGACCAGAAAACAAGGCCAGACTGCATGAATCATTGTACTGATGTAGCGTTTGTCCTTGACCCAAATCAAAACTGATTTGGGAGAGACTGTGGATTTTCTCCCCACCAAAAGAAGACTCTTTAGAAAGGGCTTCTTAGAAAAGGAGTCTTGGAAAAAGTGAGAACTGGAGACCCAGAGTCCCCAGAGGGACATCAGGAGGGACAAAGGGCTGAGGGGCTGGTTGGGGACACACACACATCACAGGTCTTGTACACCACCCCCCAACCCCTGCCCTTGTGGAACTTCATTCTGTGGGGAGCTGAATGCTACATCTTCAAGGGACTGCTTGGTGCTCCCAGACCCTCAAGACAGGGGCTACCCTGGGACCCTCACCTCTCAGACCCCAGGTGCTCCAACAGAGGTTGCAAGCTTCCCCTGGGGTTCAGCAGGGACTGGAAAAGAGAGGGGTAAATGAATGCAGAGGAGAGACCTCGCCCCACCCCACAGCTGCTACGGCCACCTGGGTGCTCTTCTGGGGTCCACAGGGCTTTTCTCTGGGAGCTCCACAGGCACAGGGAGTCTCCAGTTCAGCTTCTTGACATTCTAACCAAATGAGCTACAGTGAGCCCCAAGATTCACAGACAACATTGAGAAAAGAACATTTATCAGCAACCCCAAGCCAGGGTCCGTTGGCAGAGAGTGCCATCTGTAGCACAGTGTATTTTATAAACTGAAGTGGCCTCGCCATTACCCTTTCTAACAGTTATCACCAGATACAGAAACACACACACACCAGCAACAGAGTCACACAGGTACAGCCCCCTGGTTTATGGCAAAGGTGACACTGTGGTGCAGTGGCGAAAAGACAATCTTTTCAATAAATTAGGCTGGTCAATTAAATGTCCATATGGAAAAAAATATCAACCCTCCGCCTCTCACCAAATGCAAAAATAGGTTCCAGATGGATGCAGATTGTGAAAGCTTTTAGAAGAAACATAGAAGACAATCTCCATGACCTTGGCAAAAATAAATAAATAAATAAATAAATAAATAAATAAAAATTAAACACAAAAAGCCTCAGTAAGAAAATAAAATATTAATAAATTATATCATATTGAAAGTAGAACTTCCACTCATCAAAAGACATCAGTGAGAGAGTGAGAAGGCAGGTGACCCATGTGGGAAAATACAGATCTGACCGTATTTTAACTCTGATAAGTCAATGTGAAGAAGGCAGGCAACTCGATCAAAAAATGGGCAAAAGTCTTATGTAGGCACCTTGCAAAAGTGTTAGCTGAGTGACCGATAAACATAAGAAATTGTATTAGTTTTCAGAAATGCAAATGAAAAATACAAGGCAATACCACTACCACCACCAGAATGGATGATCCCAATTATAGTGGAAAGTGTAGAGCAAAGAGAACGCCATTGGGATGGGTACAATCGCTTTGGAAAACTGGCAACATCTACAAAATTTGTTTACACACTGATGCTGTGGTCCAGTATTCATTCCTAGATACGCACTTCACAGGATTGTACAGCTATGCGCACCAAAAGACTGTCCTAGAACGTTCACAGTGGCTTTATTCAATGCAGACAAATACTGGATTCAACCCAAACGTCCATCAGCAGAAAGATTAACTAGCAGTGTATTCATACAATGGAGTACTGCATAGAAACGAGAATGAGCAAATACGGAGGAACGAAGCAGGCAATATCACGCAAAAGTAGCAAGACACAGAAAGGAGGACAGCTGTGTGATTCCCCGTATACAACAGCACCCCCACCCCCACCCCACGCCAGGCAAGACGAAGCGGCGGCCCCTGGAGGAGGGTGGGTAGTGCCTGGAGCGGCATCTGCCGTGCTGGTCACACAGGGGTTCACTTGTGGCATTCATTCACTGTACACTTAGGAGTGCTGCCTTTTAGGCAGGTATATGTACTTTTAAAGTACATTTTCAAAAGTATACGAACAAGAGTTCTGGTTTTGTTTGCTAAAAGCAACAGCCTCAAAAGCGAAGCAATTTGGGTCCCCTCCACCTGAGAGGCTAAGGTGACCAGGGGATAGAGGCTTCCAGTCCTGGGGATGTAGTGTACATCTTGGTGACCTTGGTTAATAATGGAGTGCTGTATATTTGGGGGTTGCTGTATGTTTGGATCTTGAAAATTCTCACAAGAAAAACACCAGAAACTAATATGTGGTATGTTAATCATGTCTGGATACAAAAATAACATTAGAAAAATCACTTTTAAAAAACAACAGGAGGGGCGCCTGGGTGGCGCAGTCGGTTAAGCGTCCGACTTCAGCCAGGTCACGATCTCGCGGTCCGTGAGTTCGAGCCCCGCGTAGGGCTCTGGGCTGATGGCTCGGAGCCTGGAGCCTGTTTCCGATTCTGTGTCTCCCTCTCTCTCTGCCCCCGCCCCCGTTCATGCTCTGTCTCTCTCTGTCCCAAAAATAAATAAAAAATGTTGAAAAAAAAATAAAAACAAAAAAACCAAAAAAAACAGGAGCCTCAAAACTGAGGTGGTTCAGAGTCCCCCGCGTCCCCCTCGCCCTCCCCCTCCCATCCACAGCGGTAGTTCCCTCTCAGCGCCACCAGGTGGAGCTCCACCACAGCAGAAGACCTGCACCCACAGAGTGGGGCGTCTGCGGGCAGAGCCGTCAAGCCCGGGTGAGGGGCAGCAGAACCCCAGGTGACTGCAGCTTGAGCTCAGAGAAGGTGGGCAAAGCCCAGCCATGCATACACCAGCTGAGGACCCCTGGGCACGTCACTTCTCTGAAGCGTCCATTCTTCCCCCAAAATGGGGACAAGAAACGCAATTTAAAACAACAATGAGGTATCACTTTATACCTAATTAGACTGGAAAATATTAGTAAGCTGGGGAATGCCAGTGTTGGCCCAGATACGGAAATAAAGGAGCTTCAAGCCTCGCCGGTAGATACTGCAGGCTGTTGTGGCTTTCTTGGTGAAGTCACGCAGACATCAGAGACTGGCAATTCCACTCCTGGGTATATACTCCAAAGAAGTTCCATCACAGGAGATATGTTGGAAGGTGTCCCCCCCACACACACACCATGTTGACAGGTGGTTGGGTGCTGGAGGCCATCCCATGTGTGGGAAGGTGGACGGCAAAATGTGGTGGATGGAAACGATGGGAAACGGGATGAAATGTTACACACTAACCTTCATACAAAATAAAAATACATGCATGTAAATAATACATTGCTTGTAAGAACATGTGTAAATGTATTAGGACAGCTGAAAACTGTCCTTTCAGGACAGGAAGGAGAGGAAGGAGGGAAAGAGAGAAGGAGGGAGGGAGGAAAGGAGGGAGGGAGGGAGGGAGGGAGGGAGAGAGGAAGGAAGGAAAGGAAGGAAAAGAAAATGTGGACAAGAATACCAAGTTTCTAGAGTGGTTGTGAAAGAAGAATCTAAGGGAAGTTTCTATAGCATCTCTAGCATTTTCTGAGCACCCAATTATTTTCTACTTGTGCCTTTATACGTTAATATTTCTTCAATGCCTATTGTGTGTTAGACAATGTACTAGGCTCTGTAATACAACAATAAAACAGACCAAAAAGAAAAATTCCTGCCACTGAGAGCTCTGAGCCTTATTCCACAAACCTGGGTATAGAGAAATGGCACACCTTCCTAAATCAAATTACTGCCAGTCCGATTTTGTGCCCCCACCATGCTGCACTGGTGAGGAATCCAATTTCAGTCATGGGTGGGGCTCCCTCTGTCAGAGCCCCAGGCTCTGGGATATAGGAGCAGTATGACCAGGGTGTGTAGGATTCCCAGTCCCTCGTGTCAGTCTACACCGGTCACTGCTGAATCACTGTGGATCACAGCCCACAAGAGCCCAAAGTTCTGGTTCCATTTGGTGAGGCACCAAGCTGGCTCAAGGATTTCTGCAGGGAGGACCCAAGGCTGTGATCCTGCCTTCTGAGAAGGGCCACGTAGCCATGGCTCCCAGGACGGACTGTCATCTCCAGGACGCTGCCAGCATCGGAGATACATCTCCATCACAGCTGTGCTGGCTCCGTTTTCCATGGATTATGCTTCCTCTCCCCCCAGGACCTAGGCTACCAGACCAAGGCAGCTGGGTTGTCCACAGACACCTTCTGCCCCTGGCCTGGCAACAGAAATGTCCTGAGGGTGGTGAGAGAGCTGCTTGCTCTGCGAAGGGAGGGGAGGGAGGGAGAAATTCGGAGAACCAAGCATAAAGAATTCTCAAGCTTTTAAATTCTTCTCCCAGAGTGCAAACAAAACACAAATTTAAATCACAATAAAGAGCCCCGACATCGGTCCTATTTCTGGGTTCTTATGTATTCAACACAGTGGTTGAGTGCTTACTGAATGCTGTGTGTTCTAGGCACTTGGGGGGCCTTCAGTGACTGGTGTGATGGTTGATAGTACAGTGTGGATGGCGATAGGGAAGAGGCTGTCCCAATTCAGTTTATTTGGTTGCCAGAAATAGTCAATAGGCAAAAAAAGAAAATGCATGCCTGTGTGTGTACATGTGTATATAATACCTGTATGTATGTATATGTATATACACATATGTATGTATTTGTTCTCACATGCATGCATATTGTGTGTATACATGCATGTGTACAATGTGTGTGTGCACCTGTATAGAATGCATGCACGTGTGCATATGTTTCTGTGTGTGTACATATGTGTGTATGTATATGTGTGTAAATGCATGGTGTGTGTGTGTGTGTGTGTAATATCAAGTAGCTTCCAGAATTAGCCTAACCACTTCCTGGACCGTATCTGTTGGAGACACAAATTACAGGGAGAGGGTCTGATTGCCGCCTCCGGGTCAGGGCCCCATCCCTTGGCCCAGGGAGGACAGAGTGCCATGAGAGGCAGTTCCACCAAAGCCACACAAGGAGAAGCAGGGTAGTCCCCCAAAGGAAACTGAGGTACCTGTTGGTTACCCACCGCCAGGTAAGAATTCTCCCCCAATAACAAGAAACCCTGACCATCTCCCACCGTGTCTGTCGGCTGGGGGTGGAGGGGCAGCTTGGCAGGAGGTTCTGGCTTGGGAGGGCGCATGAGGTGACAGTCACGCTGCCCGTCATCTGCAGGCATGGCCAGGCCCAGAGGACACACTGGTTCATCACAGGGGTGGCTAGTTGGCTCTGGCTGTCTGGCTTTGGGGAGGCGGCCTCAGTGCCCCACAGACATGGGCCTGTCCTGATGACATGGCTGCTTCCCCTGAGCAGGCCATCCCAAATACAGCAAGGCGACGCTTCAGGGCCCTCCACGCTCCTGTCTCGAAAGTCCGAGACAAGGTCCCGCCGGTTACACAGCTCAGCCTCATTCAGCGTGACAGGGAATAATGGCACAAAGATCAGGAGTTGACTGTCACTGGGAGCCGTTGTGGGGACTGGCCACCACCTGCGCTGGTGGAAAGTGGGTAGGAACCCAAGATGTAGCGAGTAACCTTGGCTGAAAGAGTCAGGGGAGGCCCCTCCGAGGAGGTGACATTTGAGTCAGACCTGGAGGGGAAGTAGAAGTTCACCAACAGAGATGGGAGGAAGAGCACTCGGGGCGGCTCAGGGGTCAGTTCCGCTGCAAAGACTGGAAGCCTGGACAGAGAAGGCCTCTGAAGCACCTGAGCACTGCCTGCCTGTGCGGGGCCTGCTCCCAGGCCTGCCCTTGCTTCCTGCCCCTGGACTCCAGTGTCTGGCTGCTAAGGGGGAATGGGCTCGCTGTCTCTGCGGGAAGCACCCACTCCCCCAGCTCACTGGCCTCCTGGGAGGGTGAGGCTTGAAGCCTGTCCTTCTAGGAGAAAGGCTGGACTCCTGAAAGACCCTGCCCTGCACCCCCACTGAGGGCCAGGAGGCAGGGTGGAGGGGTGGTGAGCAGGGGCTATCGCTATGGCTTTCCATGTCACTGCGCCCAGGCCAACTTCACCACGCCCTGCCCCTTTCTGGGGTTGGGGACAGCCGGTCAGAGACTGACAGATCCATTTGATCATCCCTGAGGCCCCCACACCCCAGACACATACAAATTCCCACCGGCTCTGGGACAGCAGGCTAGGAGCTTCAGCAGGGCCAGGGGAGCCGCATTGCCTAAGGCATCCGCATCCCCTAGGATGCATTAGGCAGGCTTCACTGACCAGAGCAGGACAAGTCTGCAGAGAAACAGGCTCATGGGGGCTCAGATCCCCAGAGGGGTGGGGGCCGTCTGACTCCAGCTGTAGAAGCAACAAGGAGTGCACACACAGTGCCCTCCTCCCTCCTCTCCCGTGGTGGAAGACGGTGAAGGAGGCGGGGAATAAGACACGGGCAGCAAAGCCACTGCCGCATCCTAAGAAGTCAAGGCCAGAGACAAGTCCACACCTCCAGCCACAGAACCCAGTGCCACGGAGCCAATGTCCCTGCCCCACGGGCTCCGGGGAGCTACAGAGTCTGTTGCCCAGGACCCAGCTGGGAGGGAGAGTCCTGCAGCTCTGCCCACCATGAGGCCACCAGCTCCAAAGTAAACCACACCTCTCAAGTCCAAAATAAAACTCCCGGTGGCCACCAAGCTCAGAGGTATGGGCTTTGTCCCAGACCTGCTGGGACCTCTGACGTAGGAAGGGAAACGCCCCACTTAAACAGCTCTGGGCACTGGTGTGAAAAACAGGAGGGGCTTGCCCAGCACACCCAGGTGGAAAAGTGCAGAGCCTGGACTCAACCCAGGTATGTCAACAAGGAGACCTAGGTTCTCTCTTTAACTCATTGACTAAAGCGTTAAGTCCATTTGCAGCAAATATTTACTGAGCTCTTCCTGTGTGACCAAGACTGCTCAGCCCCAGAGATTCTGTGATGAGCAAAAACAGACATGATCCCACTGCATGGAACTTACAGATTAGTTGGGGAAACAGCTCTGGAAGAAGTCTTTAAAAACACAGAATTACTAAGTATGTCAAGCACCATCAAGAAAAGAATGGATTTAGTCATAGAAAACCTCCTTTAGAGGGTGGCCAGGGAAGATGCTTCTTAAAAGCAAAGGTGCTTTGAAACCCTGCCCAAGCACAGCAGAAATGAGTGCAGGGATTGATTAATAATGTCTGCCATGGCCACTGGATTAGCAAGTGGTGGTGGTATGCATGCCAGATACTTGCTTCAACTGGTTTATGCACTCATCTAGGATCCTTGCTAACCAAAGAAGAACTACATATGATCCTTTTCTTTAAATTTTTTTAATTGTTATTTATTTTTAGGGAGGGAGAGACATAGAGTGATCAGGAGAGGGGCAGAGAGACAGGGAGACACAGAATCTGAAGCAGGTTCCAGGCTCTGAGCTGTCAGCACAGAGCCTGATGGGGGGATTGAACCCCGGGACCGCGAGATCATGACCTGAGCCAAAGTTGGACACTTAACGACTGAGCCACCCAGGCACCCTGATCTAGATGTGTTTCTAATTCTCCTGGAATTCATCGTGGGATCATGTGGATGAACATTTGCAGAAGCAGCCATGATACATGACAGCTCACTAGCTTTAATTAGTAGAAAAGCCAAGGAAGTGAAATAGAACCTGTAAGGGAATGATTGGTAGCCACTAGGGTGATGTTAGTGAGGTCTTGAAGGACATGGGACTTGGGAGCCTGTTGAAAAGAAGGCCCTCGTTTTAAAGAGCAGAAGGCACTTAGCATCAGAGAGCGTTAGACCTTCTCTAGCTATGGCTTCAATGGAGGGACAGCTGATTCCTGCTCTGGTCCCATCCATATTCTTAACAAGTGCATATACAATCCCTGCCTGAAGATACTTCTCACCTACGCTCAGAGAACCAGTCTCACCACAGAGACCTTCAGTGAGAGCTGACCTTTTGTAGGACCTCCTACCCTCAGCTTTCCATCGGGTGGTCCATCCAAGCATCTCAGGGCTCCCCACACCCACTGCAGTGGGGCAGCCTGTTCAAATGGGAAACAAATCCTTGAGAGGCAGTGCTTGCATCTCTCCAAATGCTTTTAGAGCAGCCTACACCTACCCTTCACTGCGTTTATCACAACTGCAATCAATCCTGTTCGTACTTCTTGATTCATTGTAAGCCTCAAGAGAATGGGGACAATGTCTGGCATATTCACCACCAAATCCCCCATGCCTGGCACATCACGGGTGCTCAGCAACCATTTAATGATTGACTGAGCTGTTATAGAATAGAAAGAGTTGGAACAGCATTGAGAAGCTGAGAAGTTTTGGCCTTTTCCAGGGACCAGGTTTCCAGTGGTCCTCCAGGTTTTAGAGTGGTTCGCAGAGGGTAATGGCAACATGGCAGCCATTCCTTGTAAGTCCTGCTCCCCAGCTTCAGGGAGGCAAGATCCCCAGAAGAAGGTAGTGAATCCATATCATTCTGTCTCTCCAGTCCACAGCCTGGCTACTTCTCATGGTTTAGAAGAGGCCAATGCTTCGTTCACCCTGGGTCATGTGCCAACACCTACAAGACAGGTGCCCTGGGAAGCTGACAGACCTCTGGGGAGAGTAGGCTAGGCTGTCAGTCAGTGAGGTGGGTCAAATGCACATAGAACCAGTGTGTGAGAACCCACAACAGGAGTTCAGTGAGGATGGGCTAGTCTCAGAGGCACCCAGGAGCCAGGTCTGTCAGGACAAGTAGATGAGGAAAGACTACGGGAGAAGGTGACTTTCAGAGGAGAGGAGAAGAAGAAGAGTACAGCGGAATGAGGAAGGAGATGGCTGTGTTGGAAATAGGTGTGGGGACTTAAGTAGGCCAAGTGGAGCCAACCCATGGTAGACCTCGCTTGATAGCCTAAGAGTTTGGAGTCATAGTCTCAGCCTACGGACAATGGGAAGCCACCACAACTCTTCCAGACAAAGAGCCCAGGGCTGGCTGTCTGGGGCTTCAGAAGTAATGGGCAGAAGACACATCCATGCCCCCTTGGAGGCCAGATTTTGTAGACAAGGGGAGGAAGGCCTCGGGGAGCCAGCAATGGATGACTCCTCCAGAGCTTGGTTTTCAGAACGTGCCTCATCAAAGGGGCCGGTTGCCTTATTAGTTCTCCAAACAGCACGTCTTCCCCAGATCAAGAGTCCAGTGGAAACACAATGGCCACAAAAGTGGTTTTTGTGCCTTGGTTTTCTGGGTCTCCCCTTCCCCCCCCTCCCGCCAATATCTATTCCCCATTATTGGCCAGACAAAGCCCATCCCAAGATGCCCACGACTCTGTTGTCGTGAACATCCGTCTTTCTCACCTGCGCATTTACCCATGTGCGTCTCCACAAAATCTTTCATCGCATCCACACTGTAAGGATTCAAAGTAAGGAGGTTCATGTCGTCAAAGAAGCCTTGAACTGAATGCCTTCCCCCCACTTTCTCCTTAAATGAGTTGTTAGCAGGAACCCAAGTGTCTGTTGAACCTAAAATACTTTTTTTTTTTTAAATATAACATTTCAAGGTAACTTACGGTGCGCACTTTAAGAAGCGAGGGCTCAGCGTGTCCCCGCAGATTCCTCCTTGAAGCTCTGGTCTTCAGGGCTGTGGGAGGCATCCAATCAGACAGGCCGCCGCTGAGGGCCAGGGGAGGAGGGCTGTGGTGGTTTTATTTCAGATTTGAGCTAAGACCATGAAATGGAAGGCAGGAGGAAACGTGAGCGAGCGAGCAAATGTGTGTGCGTGTGTGTGTGTCTGTGTGCGCACGGCCAGAATAATGAGTCGCACTAATTCATAGAATTCCATTTTGGCCATCACACACGGCTCCCTTTTCTCTTGAAGGCCACTTTGAAAAATCCCGTTTTCATAAGTCATTTACTTCCCCTAGGAGGGCAGGCCTTCTAAAAATATTCCCCATTTCTTACACCTCAGAAGCAAATTATTTATGTTAAAGCAGCTTCGTTATCCTGGCCCCACTGGGCCAAGCTTGGAAATGGAGGTGACTTTAAGAAGGCACCATTGTCAACAGCAAAGTCCTTGGAGGGGGCCTTTCCGGCCAGGCGAGGCTTTCTGTGGGGCCGAAAGAGCATTTGTGGGTCAAGAAGAAGTTGTGTCCTATTTTTCCACAAATATTTATGCACCAGGCACCGCACTAGGCACTGGGGAGACCCCAGTGGACACACAGGTCTGCTCATGGGAGCTTGTGTTTCAGCGAGGGGAGACCGACACTTGATAAGTACACCAAAAAATGAAACTGAGACAGTGCCCTCTGAAGGGTGTACTTGGCGTTCTAGAGGGTGGGTCCTCAGGGTCATGGGAAGCAACATCCCGGTGACAGGAAGGAGTGAGTCACGCAAACGTCTGGGAGTTGGGGTTTGCAGGGAAGGGGAATGGGCAAGAGGGAAGCCCGAGGTGGCGGTGAGCTGGGGTGTTAGGAGGAGGGCGAGGGGGTGAGCAGGGAGGTGAGTTTGGGAGGCAGGAGAGACCAGCACAGGAATTTTTGTGCTGCTGTTTATGCTTCACTCTGACCTCACGTGCAAATTTACCAAGAAGGCAAACCCTGCAAGATGTACGCGCCCCATTGAGAATGGGGTGCCGGGAAAGTGGCTGAGACAGGTTCCTGGTGCTGAGAAAGTCCCTGGCGCCAGGTGCCTCTTCCTGATTCTCTCCACCCCAGAAAACACAATTAGAAATCACCTCTGAGAAGTCAGCCAGAGGAAGAGTGGAACCAGGGAGGGTGCGAGCTCTCAGTGTTTGTGGAACCTGTCACGGCCCCCAAGAGGGGGCCCGCCTCCCCCTTTTATCACTCACAAGCTCTGTCATTATCCAATGGGGGAGAGAGAAAGGCAAGGAAACCACTCCCTGGAGGCGCCCCTCCATTCTTTCGGTGTCCATAAGGCAATTAAGTCTTAACGTTTCTAAACCTGAAGGCTTTCAGGGGCTGAGCCAATTGGTGTCTCCGTAATGAGGGGAGGTTTCTGCTCAGAGAGACGCATTTCCTTCCCCCAGAGTTTGTCCCAACCCCAGCCTCATAGAGAGGCAGAGGGGCAGTGAGGCCCAAGCAGCCCGGGGGCCCCCAGCACTTACATGGCACAGAACGTGCACAGCCCGGACGCCAGAGGAGGCCAGAAGCAGGGTGGGCCTGGCCAGGATGCAGGTGAGGAGCCAGGCTCCCCATTAGCAAAAGTGGGGACTCTGTCACACAGCTGCCAAGATAGGAGCTCTGGAGCAGTGGGGCCGGTATAAAGGCCTTCTGTGAACAGTCTCAATACCAATGAGCCTTAGTTTAAGACTCTATTATGGGCCTAATTGGAGAGTTAATTATTAGGCGCCATTGTGTGCTGCTAAGGAGCCACGATGTTTCACCCAGACACTGGGGCCAGGTTCTACCCTAAAAGCAAGGGATACTGTACCCACCACCCTTGTGAGACCTATAATTTCAGGAGCTGGGAGGATACAGGGGATAAATAACCCCAGGTAACAAAAGATAACACACCAGAGAGGGAATACCTCTGGGCCATGCTGAGGGCAGTGATAAAGACCCCTGCTTCAGACTGGGAGCAGGGACAGCCAGGGAAGGATTTGTAGGAAGAGATGTTGAGAGAGAAAGGAGACACGGTGATGGGAAAGGTGCTCCAGGTGGAGGGAACAGCATGTGCAAAGGCCCTGGTGCAAAGGACATGGAAAATGAGGCTGGAAGGGCTACTGTGCTGGGCGGGAGGGTAAGACCCAGAGACTGGTGGGGAGCAGATTCTGCAGGCCTTGAAGACATGGCAGGGATTTTGAAACTCAAATCCATCCCTGCCACCTGCCCCAAGTCCCTTCCAAGGGCCAAGAGAGCCAGACACACTAGCAAGGACAGAGGACCCACGTTCTCTAAAACCCACCTCCACTTGGCTACTTAGGGCTGGCAAAGAGAGAGGCAGAGAGCCTCTATGGAGCGGACAGACCTTAACTTCCACTGTCAGGGACCTACCTGGGGGAGGTGACAATCAACAGGAGAGAGGCACGATAAGATTTTCCTGGAGCCACCCGAAGACCAACCCCCAGCACACCAAATTTTCAGTATTCACAGGGACTGAACTTCCAGTGGGGCTCAAACCCGTGGTTCCAAGGCAAGGCTCAGTGATCCCAGGAGTCAGCATTGTCTGGGGGTGTTGAGGGACCCTGAAGACCCCAAGGACGCTCCCAGTCCTGGAGTCCGGAACCGCCCTGAGTCCACGGGTTGAAAGTTCTGAGTGGGAGGCAGGCTTGGGACAGCCACTCCCACGACCGGGGAAGCAGCTCTGTGATTGCTTCCCCTTCACAACAGTGGGGACAGCCCTTGGCAGGGAAGGAGCCAGCTTCCAAGCACCAGCTCACGCAGCCTGGCGCCCTGAGCTTTCCTGTGACCATTTCCGTGGCAAACTGGCCATGTTGTTCTTCTGGGACTCCTGGGGTAGAAGCCTGCTCTTCATTAGTAAGGACATTAGTGGCTAACACAGAGAGGCCAGACGTGCTGCTGTCCTCTTCACGGGCATCCTCAACCCCATTTTACAGATGAGAACCAGGAAGGGGAAAGGGGCATGAGCTGACGACACCTACAGAGTGATGAAGCCATCTGATGCCAAATGCTAAGCTCTTAGCCTCCTCATTATGCCACCGCAGAGAGATGGCATTCAGTATTTGGTGGCACGTGTGGAGAAGTCAGAGGTATCCTTGACTGGCACACCCCTGAAGCCAGCAAGGAGCTGCCCACCCCCCCTCAGGTGGTCTTCGCCTGAGAAGCCCCAGGCCTGGCCTCTCCGCAAATCCCCCCACCACGGACCCGGGCTCTCATCTCTCATCACACCCACCAAACACCCCTAGCAGGCAGAGGGCGGGGCCGGGCTGGGCTGGGCCTCATGTCTCTAACAAGTTCATCACAATGGTGGAATGTGTCTCCCCCACTCCCGCCCGGCCCCCCATCAAAGCAATCCCATAATGACATGGGACCAGGAAAGGACATTTGCAGGTGGCTAAATGAGGTTTCTTGCCTTTGCAAGGCAGCGGGGAGGGGAAGGGCTGTTTTGTTTAAGGAAAGCTGCGGAAGCTCATTCTCTCACAGAGCAGATGCTTGTGAGGGGAACCAGTGCCAGAATGGGTAGACGCTCAGAGCATCACTCTCCATGGCAGATGGAGGCAACAGGCAGAGAGACAAGGCGGCAGAGCCAAGTCAGGGTGAGTGTGGGCCAGGTTGCTCTCTTGTCTTCCTCGACGTTGTCTGGAGCGAGGTTCGGTGCTTGTCACTCCTCAGCTCCAAAACCTACTGTGGCTCCCCATGGCCCCCCAGATGGGTTTTCAAACTTCCAAGGAGCAGATATGTTAGAGCAGTTAGGAATCCTTTGGTTGTAAGTGACAAAAACCATAACCCAAAGTGGCTAAACTAAAAGGGCACTATGTTAACTTTTCTTAACAGATAAGTCCATGGCCAGTTTGCCTTCAGATACAGCTTGATCCAGGATCTTAATGGTGTCATCAGGACCCAGGTGATCTTTTCCCACCCCTCAGCTCTCGTTCCTTGGTGGGCTTCGTTCTCTGGCGGATTCTTCTCTCAGGATGGCAAAGTGGCTATAGCTGCTCCAAATTAATCCTCCTGGCTTCCTCCTGGCAGGAGGAAGACTGAATGCCACTTCCTGGTCACTCAGGCAAACACTTGTTGATGGGCTCTAACAGGTGTGGCTTGGATGGCAAGGACCCTCCAAACCAATAACGTTGGCCAGGTCAGTGGGGGCTCCTAAGGGCTTCGGAAGCTTCAGAACTGGGAGCTGAGCTTGGAGCTAACAGCTAGCTCTCTCGTGGGAACGTCCTAAGCCACAGCCAGGCCACGAGTGAGACCGCTCTTAGTAGGGCACCAGGAGGAGGCGTCACCTGATGCTAATTGCAAGCCAGTGGATGCTGGAGGCATGAGCCACTGCACCTGAGGATACCGTGATTTTCCACTGGGTGGGGAGGGGTTCTTTCATGTGTCTTGACTGGTCCTCCTTCCAGCCTCCCAGTGGCGTGGCCCCGGATCTGCAGCAGGCTGGCTTTCATGCTTTTCACCTCTCCAAGCTCCTGGGGGACTGACCCCCCACAGGCAGAGCGGCCCCTGCAACTTAGCCCAGAAGAGAGAGGACCAGCAGTCGATGGTTCAGACTCCAGGGTCAAGTCTTGGTTGCACCAGGAAAAGTCATCTCACCTCCAGAATCCTCAGTTTCCCCGTTTCTAAACTGAGGGTAATCAAAATATCTATTTTACAGCATTGTCAGGAGAACTAAGTAGAGTCACCCACAGAAAGTGCTTCGCCCGGTGCTTACCTGGGTTAAGTTCTCGAAAGCAGCGCCACCGTGGAAGAATACCCTGCCGTGCCTCTCAGCAAAGAGGAGCGGCCGTGGGTCATGGTAGGGGTGGGCTGGCCAGACAGGGCTGGACGTGGGCTCTCCATGGGACAGTGGGCCGCAGGCCAAACAAATGGGAGTGTTTGGCAGATAAGTGTGAAGTCACCACCCCAAACCAACGGTAATAAGGAACTGCTGTCTACCAGGCTCCTAGCATGGGCCAGGCACTGAGCTTGGCATGACACACACGTTCCCTCACATCTCCCCACCATGCCTGCTCAAGTGGGTGTATCACAAATCCCACCTTCCAGGTGAGGAAACAGGTTCAGGGAAGCGGCTTGCCCGAGTCACAGAGCCAACGCGTGGCAGAGCGGCGTCCCCACCCAGAGCTGTTGGGCTCGTAACCATCGGTGCTTCGCTGCCAAACAGGACATCCACACAGAGGTGGCCCTGAGCCGTGTGGGCTGTGCGACAGCCACCTCGCCCTCTGCCCACCCCCAGGACCATCGTCCCCCCCGCCCCGTGACCCCAGATCACAAATCCTGCCCCTGTGGTTCTGACCTGCAGGGAATTCCAGGTGGCTGGGCCCAGTCCTATTTCACCGGCTTCCTTGGCCCACTGGGGCT
The DNA here is from genome assembly GCF_014898765.1 of Herpailurus yagouaroundi. NCBI lineage: Eukaryota > Metazoa > Chordata > Mammalia > Carnivora > Felidae > Herpailurus > Herpailurus yagouaroundi. The sequence goes on from NW_024412421.1 coordinate 3,569,869, forward strand.
CCCTCTGCCCATCTGACCACAGACAAACCTGACGTGCTGGCCTCCCCAGGGTGCCTGGCTCCAGGGCTTGGGATTGCACCAAGCTCCCAGACCTCCTCCACTCAGTGCTGCATGGGCCTCTGCATGCTGCCTCTGGAGCCACCCCTGCCTCCCCTGCCCAGGGCCGGGGCCGTTCCGTGCCCGCCACCCCCAAGCCACCCATAACCGCTGTGCCACGAGTCAGTCCATGTGGCATGGGCTGCTGGACAGGCATTCTAAAAGCTCCCTCGGTTTTCTGCCCTCAAAGCCTGCCTGCTCAGCCCTGCGCGGGGCTCAACCTGGCACCAACAGCGGGGCCAGCACATTCCAGGACCTGTGGAGGGTGATCTGGCCACAGGCACCTGATGCGGTTCCCCTGCCCTGCCCAGGCCCCGGTGTGGAAGGTGGCCAGCAGAGGGCTGCTACCCAAAGGCATCACCACATCTGTAATTCCCTTTCCGAGTTCAGTGTGCTCCCTCATCCATTTTTATTGATAATTTTGTGAGCTAATAGTACATGTGTACTATGTGCTAGGCTCTGGGCTGAGTGCGTTTTATATACTAGCCGTTCACTCACCGATGGGGTCAATAAACATGTCTAACTCTTTGTTACAGAAATGTTCAAACCCACCCAAAAGAAAGAGGATAATATGATTACCCCAAATGCAATCATTTTCTGATTTTAACAGTTATCAACGTTTGGCCACTCTTGCTTCATCAACTCCCACTTTTTTCTTAAACTGGAATATTCTTAAAATTTTTTTAATGTTTATTTTTTTGAGAGAGAGAGAGACAGTGAGTGAGCAGGGGAGGAGCAGAGAGAGAGGGAGACACAGAATCCGAAGCAGGCTCCAGGCTCTGAGCTGTCAGCACAGAGCCCGATGTGGGTCTCGAACTCACAAGCCATGAGATTATGACCCGAGCTGAAACCAAGACACTCAACTGACCGAGCCACGCAGGCACCCCTTAAACTGGAATATTCTAAAGAAAATCCCAGGCGTGCCACTTGATCCACAAATACTTCAGCTTGTGTCTGGTAGTTAAGGCCTCTTGCTTTTCCCCCTAACCTCGGTGCCATTGTCACACTCAACTGAATTAACAGCGGTTCTTCATGTGGTCTAATCCCCAGTTCTCATTCAATTCTTCTTAATTCTTGCCAAAATGCCTTTCACGGTCAAGAAACATTTTCAGGCACTAACACATTATTTACACTAGTGAATAAATAAATACTGTAATTTCAGATAGCAATAAGGACATGGAAGAAAAATAAACAAGAGGCAAGGCATGGAACACACAGGGATGTTCCAGGCAAGGGCGACAGCAGCTGCAAAGGTCCTGAGGAGGCAAAAGCTCTGTGAACTCCAGGAAAATGTGGCTGGAGGGACTGTGAATGGAGCCAGGGAACATGGTAAGTGAGGACAGAGGAACTTGCAAGCTGCTGTGGGGTGCTAAGTGGGACACGAATCACAGAAAGTTCTGGAACAGAGAAGGGATTTGCCTGGGATGGAAGCAGGGTGGGGATATTAAGAGTTTCATTTGGGACAGATTACATTTTTAATGTCCATTAGTCATGGAGGACGAGGCATCAAGTATTTTTCTAATTCACACAGTGGCGCTTGAGGAATATGCATCATGAGCCCATTTCATGGATGAGGAAACAAAGGCTCTGAGTAGTGAAAACCATGGTTGTACAGCAGGTATGCGTTGGAGCCACCCTAACCGTGGTCTGTAAGCTCCCAATAATCTACGAGGCAGGTGGCAGGGTGCAGATGGAACCCTTCTACAGATGGAAAGACAGAAGCTCAGAAGGCTTAGGTGATCACTCAAGCTTACAAAGCAAGACAACAGCAGAGACCAGACCAGAACCCGTGCCTGCCGCCTCCTCATCAGCACCTTTGGGAATGGCTGGGATGGCCCACTGCGTGCGTCTACACCAAGAGGTGCTCACAGGTTGGGGCACCGCTTGTTTCCTGGAAAGCCTGATGTGGTCATAGGCGGGAGTGGATGGGCACCTGGGTTTGTTTCTGTCAATTCTTAAGTTCCAGGAAGCTGCCCCTCACTCCAGATGGATTTACAAGAGGCATGAAGCATTATCATGAGGACTGGCGAACGTTCTTTTAGGTCCCTGCATGGCTGGGGCGGTGGGTGTCGGTGGCAGTGCCCGCCCGTGGTCCAGCAGTGAGCATGGGGACTCAGAGAGCCCCAGTGGGGATGGTCAACCCAGAGAGACCGGGTTCAGAAGGGAGGCAAGGAATCAGACTCGTCTGGGTTATCCCTGATCAGCACTCTTAACCTGCATCAACCTTTGCATTTTGCACAGATTATGTCAGATCTTCGAGGCGAGATGTTGCATTGGGTTTGTTCCATAATCTCATAACATCCCTTGAGGTCGGTATCACGACAAGGACCTCAATATCAGGAAACTGAGGATTCGTTTCCTGGAATCTGTGAACGTGGATAGAAAAACAAACAACGTCTTTATTTTTACTCACCTCTACCTAAACTCTACCATCCCTTAAATTATAAGTGTGGGCAACAAACCACAGTAGTGTGAGCAGTTCCCGTGGCTGTGTCGCCAAGAGAAAGCACGGGTATTCTTCCGGTCACGGATGCCCTGTGGCAGATGCCCCGTGACAGGATGTGTCACTACCGTGGAAGATTTAGTCATTCCACCCACCGTGAGCATTGTGCAGTGTGCTAACAGACAAGCATGCCACTGAATCACAAGTGTAAAGAGAAATTTTAATAATTGCACTTCAACATAACTGGCTTCCTTTGCAATGCTGTATTGTGTATTTTGTACAATTTTAAAGCGCTATTCTCAGAGTGCCAAGAGGTCCATGGCACCATAGAGGTTAAGATCCCTGCCCCCACCAGGTGGGCACAGGGCCTGATGCCAAATTGGAGCGTTCCAGAAGGAAGGGGGAGGAGGGGGAGGACATTGGGGTCGGGCAGGCAAAGGCGTCTACCCTTTAGTGAAGAGACCAGCGGAGCATCCGTGAAGCTGGCACTTGCCAGTCCTTTCACTCATACATCCCGTAATGTTCATAGTCCCCTGACTAAGCATGAGCAGGCCCCCCTTTCCTCCCCTTCACTCTGGGCTTTCCCTTCTATTTCTGTTCTGTTAAAATTACCCGACACTTCCTGTGCTATTAGTTGACCCATATCCTTTTAGGAAAGTGATGGAATCTTTTTTTTTTTTTTTTTAACCAAACTTGTAAAGAGGGAAAGGCATTTTTAACCTGATTTTACTCAGAAAGGAACTGACAGTCAGGACGTACGAAGTGACTTGGTGAAGACCTCACATCAAGTACGGGCCCCTGCATCTCAGCGCACCTGCTGTTGCGTCCGCCTGGGAGACAGAGGGTCCCTCTGGAAGCGGAACTCCTGGCCAGGGTCTAACTCAAAATAGCATGCTCCATGTGTTCACCAAGGTTGAGGTCCCCAAGCATCTGGGGTGTGAAGAGGCAGCCACTGTTCCCACTGCTACCACCAAATTCATCCTCCCGGCTAAAGGATCACATATTTCTAAATCATTTTCCACTTCTCACTTCTAAAAGTCATTGAGGAGATCTGACGTTAAATGCCCTACGGTTCTGGGAGTTATTGTACCTTTTGCCGTACTTTCGCCTGGACTGCGAAGGCAGGTGGGGACACAATGTGAAGATCGGGCATTGGACTAGATTAGGCAGACTAGGACACCCCGAATCGCAAGGGGGCAGAGTATCTGCTTATGAGGGGAGGCATCATCTTCACGAGCATGGCCTCCTAAAAGCTTTGACAATCCCCTCTGTCTGAGCTCACATTGGGGAAGTCTTCTATATTACCAAGATAATACTGTATTAAGAGAGATTTTGTATTTGGTGTATTTAATGAGCAAGCAACTCCCAGAAGACCTTTCAATAAAGCCAGTAAATTTAACAGGAGAAATGCATCAATTGGCTTTGCTGCTCTGGTTAAGAGGGCCGCCACTTTCTGCTTTTACAGACCCTGGCATGTATTATGCAAAGAAAGCCCTGGAATCAATCTTCGAGAAGAGGGCTAAAAGGTGGGTGCAATTAAGCAGCTAACATTCAGCCCCAGCTGCCCCAGCTGAAATGATTATTTTAATGTAAAAGCAATGAACTTGATGAGAAGTCACCCAAGTTAGGAAACGGCCTGCTCCCCATCAGAACATCCCTGCTCTGAAGGGTCTCAGAGTGAGGCTGCTCATAAAGGCAGGCCAGAAACCAAATAAAGAACTAAGTACATAAAGGCATGCCACACTCCGAACACACTGCCCAAAGGACATTGACTAATGGAAAGCAATATTGTGGATTTTGACAAGAAGGGAGAGAATATAAAATATTCATATCCAACATCTCTTCAACATGATGGCGTGCCACCTTGGTCCCCCTGCAGAGAGGACTGGACAGAAGTTACATGTGGGGATAGAGATGAGGGCTGATAGGGAGGACCCGGGTCTGGTCCGGTCTTTACCCATAAAGAATATGGAAGCTCAGCCAGTCACATACCCCCACCTGGCCCCCAAAACTCAGTTGGAAGTTCTGGTGGAGTGTGGGTGTATGTGTGTGTGTGTTGTGTGTTGTGTGTGTGTGTGTGTTGTGTGTGTATGTGTGTGTTGTATGTGTATGTGTGTGTGTGCTTGTGTGTGTGTTGTGTGTGTAGGTGTGTGTTGTGTGTGTGTATGTCCAATTAATAAACATTTTAAAGAGAAGGTTTAGGTTCCCAGCAGAATTGAGCAGAAAATATAGAGACTTTCCAGATACCCCCTGCCCCTACCTATGCACAACCTGCCCAACTGTCCATATCTCACACCAAAGCGGTACATTGTTATAATCAATAAACTTACACTGACACAACATTATCACCCAAAGCCCACAGTCTGGTGGTATGTTTGTAAACAATGAATTCACTCCGTCTTTCAACACTTACTAAGCACCTACTCCATGCCAAGCCCCAGTTTAGGGGTTAAAGAAACAGAAAGAAATAGTACTTAGCTCCTACCCAAGAGTAGTTATGATCACAGACATCCCAAGAGGAAAATCTCATGAACTCAGGCCTCCAGTACAGACCTGCAGGTAATCTGCTCATTGCTATAAATCTCGTTATATACAGTGTATCACTTAGCTTTTTTTTTTTCCATAACAAACCACCCCAAAACTTAGTAGCTTAAAAAACCATTCATTTAGTTCATGATTCCATAAGTTGGCATTCTGGGCTGGACTCAGCACGGCAGGTCTTCTGATCTTGGCTGGGCTCCCTCGTGCATCTGTGGTCAGCTGCTGATCGGCAGGGTGGTTCTGCTCCTGGAGGTTGTCTGGCCATTGACCGGGGTGATGGGGAGAGAAGGGGGCAGCTGGCTCTTTCATCACCCAGCAGGCCAGCCCAGGCTCACACATAGACTGTCCCAGGGTTCCAAGAGCAGGGAAAGGGCCAGTCCTTTTCCAGTTCCTGCGTCAGGTTTGCCCCTATTTCACGGATGAACAAAGTCCAGAGCCAGCCTGATTGGAGAGACAGAGAAAGAGTCTCTGTCTTGTGGAAAGAGCTGCATTTTGGAAGGGTGTGGATACAAAACCAGGAAGAATCTACGGCCCCTTTTGCAATCTGCCACACGTATGCGTCCAGTTTAAGAGAAAACACAGAATGGGCAAAATCAGTGAAACTCCTCTCCTTTGTTCCCCATTTCTTTCTGGCTGCCACCCTTCTCCACATTGCAGATTTCTCACAAACACTTGGCACTTGCTGCCTTTGTCCTGGCTGCTTGCCTGTCCCCACCATGTGGAGGACAGTGGACATCCACTAACCACCAGATCTGGATGGTGCTCTTCGGACCTTATCATCCTGGTTCTCTCATGTTGGTCTCTCCTTTCTTCTGGAATCTCTATAATCTGTGGTCAAGAGCATAATTGTTCAGTATATCTGTGCCTTCTTTCTGGGGAGGATTTTACTGCCCAGCCTGTTGACCTCAGGCTTGTCCTGGGGCAGACTTTGGCCAAGGAAATGTGAGGAGTGGTATCTATCACTGGAGTGAAAGTTTCAAGAGGCGGTGCCTGGTTGCAATGTCCCCTTTTACCTCTGCTATGAGACTGGTAAGGTGGGAAGGACAGGCTTCCCCATCAGCTGGGGTCCTGGCAGAGGGCAGTAGCTGACCGAGATGGTTATGTCGTCTATGCTATAAATCTCTGTTGTGGAAGGCACTGAGACTTGGGGGTTGTTTGTTACTGGAGCATAACATAGCATATCCTGACTGATATACACTTTCCCTGGCTTCCATAGCACCACACTCTTCTTGCTTCCCACCCACCGCTCTTATGCTCCTCCCCCTTAGGCTCCTCCTCCCTTTTCCTCTGCCCCATGGTTCTGCCTTTAGCCAACTGTCTCGCTCACTGTGCCCCTGGTTTCTCTATCTTTGCAAGGACTCCCAGGTCCATATGATCAGCCCAGGTCTATTACTCAAGCTGCAGTCTCATAAGCTCAGTCATCCACTGGGTATATGCCACTGGATGATCCACTGGGACCCATAACCTACTCCTTCCCTGCACCCTAGGTGCCCACTGGTGGCTCCTTTGTCCATTAAGTCCCCAGGTTGTCCTTAACTTCACACTTTCCCATGATACATCCAACAATCGAGCACCTTAGTCAGTACCTTTCATGTCCCTAGTCGATTCCCTCCTCCCTTCTAGTGATTCTGCTGGCACTTCCTTGGTTCCAGCCACCAACCACTGTTCCCTGGATGGTGGCCACAGCCTCTGATAACCTTAACTGTTCCCTCCAGTCTCATTTCCCCACTCTCACCTGCTGTCACCCAGCCCAGACCATAGCTCATTTTAGCATTTGCGAGCTATCAAAATGTACATCTGGCCAGGTGGGTCTGCTCATAGCTGCCAAGGCTTCCCATTGTCCATAACACAGTCCAAACCCCACACTGAGATTTACAAAGTCCCCTGGTGGGGCCTCTACCAACCCTCAGTCCCCCTCACTTGTGCCACTGCACAGACATGCACATGCAGGGACCCTTGTCCATTGTCCATGGCCTCAGAGATTCCACTGAGGCCGGGCCCTCTATTTGGTTTTTTACCAATATCCTTCCTCCTGTGCCCCAGGCAAGTCCTACTTGCTCTTTAGCACTCAGCCTAGATGTCCTCTCCCCCAGGAAGCCCTACCTTGCCTTACACACACACACACACACACACACACACACACACACACTGGATTGGACACCCATCCTCCCCAGAGAAATCTCCATATTGCACCCACCCCACTGAAGGCTACTTAGATGCTAAATGCCTTTCTCTCCTTTGAAACGATGAGCTTCCCCTGAGCTCCTGGGGACTTATGATGTGTCTGTCACGTGGTAACTACCATGTAGAGCTTGTTAAATGTATGTGTGAGGGAGTGAATAAAACGATAACCATTTGCTACAATGTCTTGTTTTTGGCCAATCTGTGGACCCGATTCTGTCTCTACTTACCACTCTTTCCATACTTCAGGCCGTTGTTCCTGCGGGGTGGCAATGCTATGCCAGCATCCCCAAATCCTGTCGGAACCACTCTAACCAATACTTCCAAGCATCCTCACCCACATGGCCGCCAGGACCTGTGACCACACACACAAATGGCTAGAGAGGGCTCAGCACATGTGTGAGTCCTCCTTCCCACGCGAGTGCTGTCCTCTGCAGGCTGCTGCATCCCGCATGCACATCTGGTGCCTGGTCAGAGCCACATGCATGGAGAGCTTTCTATGGGCAGCATTGTGTGGCTTGTTTCATTGAATCCCAACAATGATCCATTGCACAGGCCCTTTTTACAGGTTAGGAAACTAAAGCACAGGGAAGCTAGTTAAATTTCCCCTGGTCACACAGCTTCTAAATGGTTGAGCCGGGGGGCGCCTGAGTGGCTCAGTTGGTTGAGCAACCGACTTTGGCTCAGGTCATGATCTCACAACTCGTGAGTTCGAGTCCCACGTTGGGCTCTGTGCTGACAGCTTGGAGCCTGAAGCCTGCTTCGGATTCTGTGTCTCCCTCTCTCTCTGCCCCTAACCAGCTCGCATTCTGTTTCTGTCTCTCTCAAAAATAAATAAACATTAAAAAATTTTTTTAAAAAATAAATAAATGGTTGAGCTGGGATTCCAACTCATGTGGTCAGCCCCCAAAGAATTTGCTCCCCACCACGTCAATGTGCACATGTATAAATGCAGAAAACATCTGAGGACTCAAGTCAGGGACAGATTGATTGGTTATTTAGACTTGTCTCATCATTGTAGCCTAACATCTAAGCAGATCATTCTTCTAAACCTTTGGCCCCCATGACATGGGTTGTGATGGAAGGACCTGGAACTTGGAGTCAGAAGAGGCAACTCAAGGCTCCACTGGACCAAAGGACCTCTCTGATCCTGGGCTCCTGACCTGTAAGGTGGGCTGTTGCTAGAGATGCCACAGGGAGAATTTGCAGAAAGATGTCAGGTGCCCTGTCAGGCACCATGCAGCCCAACCCCGGTTCTCTTGGGAGAGCCACTCTCCATTTCCACTGAAGAAAAGGTGGTGGCATAATGCACTCATTATGTGACGCTGTGTGTGACGCCCACAGCTGGAAGGCAGCTGAGGGGAACAGTTGACCCGTTGTTCAAGTCGACAGAGCACTGCCAACAGACTTGGCCATTCTGTTTTCTTCCTTGGCTGAAGTGATTGACTCTTTTGGCACCATGAGGACAACCCAGACTGGATGCCAAAATATCTCATCAGTTCCTTCAAACCAGGTGTCAGACTGCCAGCCACCAGCACTCAGATTGTCCCTTTCGTCACGACTGGGTCAGGATATGGTTGAACTGGTTGATCTCAGTAACCAGCCACTCAATGGGAATCAGCTCTTTGGTTGTTGTTTTTCATTCATCTATGCAAGATATCATCCCACCTCTGTGCCTTGCACTAAGGATTCAATGTCAAAACCAGTTTCTTTCCCCAAGATGCTCACCATTCAGGGGGAAATTCAGGCAAATAGAAACGTGGCTGATGTGCAGACAATGGGAAGCATGTGGCCCAGCCTTTCCCAGCTCCAGCCTCCTGCTCTGATCAGCCCGGCATTGACGCTGAGCCCGGACACAGACACATAACCCACGACTCTGCTTTCTGCCCACCTGACACTCTCTTCCCACTGCACTCAAAGCCTCCTTCTCCTTCCAAGCCTGCCCTGAGCCCACCCCCAACCCAAACATTCCTGGGCCCCTGCCTCCCACCTAAGTCACCGTCCTCTTGAACCCTTGGTTCACAGCACCCTGGGTTTGGCCAGTCTTTTAGGAGGAGACACACACCGCCCTGGACCACAGGCTGTGCTATATTAAAGCAAACAAAACTTGGGGCACCTGGGTGGCTAAGTCAATTAAACGTCTGACTCTTGATTTTGGCTCAGGTCATGCACAATTTCACAGTTGGTGAATTCGAGCCCCATCTAGGGCTCTGTGCTGACACTGCAGAGCCTGCTTGGGTTTCTCTCTCCCTCCCTCTCTCTGTCCCTCCCCTACACTCACTCTCTCTCTCTCTCTCTCTCTCTCTCTCTCTCAAAAAAAAAAATTTTAAAAAGATTTAAAAAAAATTTTAAATCTTTTTAATATAACATAAATAATGCATGTTTACATTATAGTATGTAGGTAAGCAAAAAAAAAAAGTCACCTGTCACTGTGAACATCTCAGTGTCTATCCCTCCAGTTCATTTTCTTGAAGACACATTGGCCAGTGTGGATATTGTCTTTGTCCTGTTGTTTTGTAACTGCTTCCCGAGGGCAGGAATCCTGCCTTCCCATCTTTACTCTGCACAGGACCTCACCTCGAGCAGGTGTCACAGCCTGCTGGGTGGTTGTTTGCAATGACAAGAGCTCACAAGGCCAAGGACTACCAGATCCCAGGTTCGCTGCCCATTTTGGACTCCAGAACCCTTGTGAAGGAGCTCATTTTAAGTGGGTGGCACAGGTTACTCCAGTGAGGGGCCTGCTGAAGGCCACTGAGAACCAGTGTCCCAGAAGGTCTTCTCCTGGAGAGACCTCTCCAGGTAGCCGGTCAGTGGGACCCTCAGCTCAGGCATCCACTCTGTGCCTGAACCCATACGGTTGGACTAAATGAGTTGTAGCCCTTCATCACTGTCTCTCGTGAGACTCACATCTTACAGGTGATGAGAGAAGCTCAAAGGGGGATGCCAAGTGAAAGAGAGAGACCCTCTGGTTTCCACCCATGAGAGAGTGATAGTAAAAATCTACCTGCAGATGGGTCCTGCCTGAGGTCAAGCCCGCTCCCACCTTGCTATCTGACATGGCCTCTTTAGAATCAGATCTTGTTCATTCATTTTTTCTCACTCTACAAATATTCTTGGAGGACCTACTGTGTGCCAGGCATTTTTCTAGGCTCCAGGCATGCAGCAGTGAGCAGCACAGAAGCCTGCCTTCATGGTGCTTATAGTCTCATGGGAGAGAAACAGGCAATGAACAAGTAAATAAGGAAGGAAGTAAATAAACCAAGTTCCAGAGAATAGTATAAACAATAAATGGGGAGACAGGATAGAGGGAGGTTTGGTGGGAATGGGGTAGAGGCTACTCTACTTAGGATGGTCAGAGAAGTGAGATGTGAGCTGAGACCTAAGTAATAAGGAGCATCCAAGCAAAGACCTGGGGCAGAAGGAACAGCAAGTGTAAAGGCCCGGAGGCAGGAACCAGCTTTGCATATTTGAAGAAAAGAAAGCAGACTCCTTTGGCTGGAGTGGCATGGGTAGGGGGCTATAAGAGGGTACCCTGGCATATTAAAAGGTGCCCAACATCACTTACCATCAGGGAAATGCAAATCAAAACCACGATGGGCTATCACCTCACACCTCTCGGAATGGCCAAAGTCAACAGCACAAGAAACAACAGGTGTTGGCAAGGATGTACAGAAAGGGGATCCCGCAAGCCCCATTGGGAATGCAAACTGGTGCAGCCACTGTGGAAAACAGTATGGAGGTGCCTCAAAAAGTTAAAAATAGAACTGTCCTACAATCCAGCGATCGAACTACTAGGTATTTACCCAAAGAATACGAAAATACTCATTCAAAGGGATACATGCACCCCAATGTTTATGGCAGCATTATCTATAATAACCAAATTATGGAACCAGCCCAAGTGTCCATCGATAGATGAATACATAAAGAAGATGTGGCATATATTTACAATGGAATATTATTCTGCCATAAAAAGAATGAAATCTTGCCATTTGCAACAACATGGATGGAGCTAGAGAGTATATTGCCAAGTGAAATAACTCACAGAAAGACAGATACCATATGATTTCACTTATATGTGGAATTTAAGAAACAAGACAAATGAGCAAAGGGGGAAAAGAGAGAGAGAGAGAGAGACAGCAACCGAGGAACAGACTCTTAACTACAGAGAACAAACTGATGGTTACCAGATGGGAGGTGGGAGGGAAAGGGGAAACAGGTGATGGGGATTAAGGAGGGCCCTTGTGATGAGCACCTCGTATTGTATGGAAGTGTTGAATCACTAAATTGTACACCTGGAACTAATATTACACTGTGTGTTAGCTAACTGGAATTTAAATAAAAACTTTAAAAAAAGAGGGTGTCAGTGGGGTCAGGGACAGTTCTCAGAGGGTTCACAGGCACAGTGAGAACCTGGATTTTATCCTAGGAGACAGAGGACAGGATTGAAGGGTGTCTTTCACCAGGGTCTTTATGAAGCAGAACATCCTAGAGCTGGGCCAGGGTTGAGTGTGGGCCCGGGACAAGATCGAGGTAAGACAGAAGCGGAGACTGAACAGCTACAATTAGTTCACCAAATACCTTTATTTCCTTCCTTAAAAAATGATACCACAACTAGAAATCTGCAACAGCGTCTTTCCAGAACTGTGCTCGCTGTCCCCCGCAGCGTTCTAACACATGGCTCCCCATTTCTTCCTCTCCCCCACCTCTATGCCACCCACCTCCACTCCGCAGGTCTGGACAGAGGGACTGTAGCTCATCAGGCCAGTGAGTCCTTACTGAGCATCCACAATGGCCAGACCCTGTACAGGGGTTCCACGGTGAGGACACACCGTGGCCCCTGACCTCACGGGGTCATGCTTTGGCAAGACAGCCAAATACTGAACAAATGATCACACACATATCACTTCACACTCATTAGAGTCTAAAGGGAAAGATCAGGATGATGGGGGAGCTTTTTATGGGGCCTCGTGTACATCGGGCCTCAGGAAAGGCAATGAACTAGTTGAGACAAGAGGAGTGGAGGGGGTAGATTCCTACGGAGGACAGGCTGCACCAAGCCCAGAGCCGAAAATGTGTTGAACAAGATACACATTTCCTGCCTTCATGGAGCCCGCATCCTACCAGGAAGAGGAAATGAGCTGAAGTTCGGTCCAAACGCAGCCCGCATACCACCACTGTGGAGGCCCACAGCTGGCCATGATTCAGTCAAGATTCTTAAAAATATATTCCTCAAAACAAAACAAAACAAAACACCAACACGGGTTTTTGTTGGGCAGAGAGCTGCTGTAGCACCGAGAAAAACGTCTCCCAGAGGTTTGACACAGAAGTTTCTTTTCAGGCTCAGGCTTTTCCTTCCACTCAGAGGGTAGCCCTTTCTGGGCCTCAGTCTCCCCGTCTTTCAAATGGATTACCCTGACCTCCTCCACAGGCATGTTATGGGGATCAAATAAAGTAATAGCCACGAACACACTTTGAAAAAGCACACTGTTCACAAACAACCTGCAGCTGGAACCAGGCACACATGAGACTGTGGCTCCCAGATCTTCCTGCCCATATCCACTGAGGAAAGAAACTCCCAATGGAAACAAAAGTCAGAGGTGCCTGGATGGCTCAGTTGGTTAAGCATCTGTCTCTTGATTTTAGCTCGGGTCATGATCTCACATTTGGTGAGTTCAAGCCCCACGTCAGGCTCTGCACTGATAGCGTGGAGCCTGCTTGGGATTCTCTCTCTCTCTCTCTCTCTCTCTCTCTGCCCCTCCCCTGCTTGTGCTTTCTCTGTCTCAAAAATAAAAATAAACGTAAAAAAAAAAAAAGAAACAAAAATCATTTCAACACAGACCGTTTAGGAGTATAGGTTTTAGAATCAGAGCAAGGTGACTTTGGGCAAATGACCCCACCTTTCTGAACCTCAGCTTCTGCATCTGTAAAATGGGAATAGTATCAGTACCGATCTCATGAGGTCCTGGAGTAAATAAGATGATACACGAGGAGCCCTGTGCATTCGGTGAGGACTCATTCATACTGGCCATCACTATTGTGATCTGATTTCCCCCAGATCTGACATTTCTGAGCCTTGCACAGGGGTCAGCCTGGAGCTAGCAAAATGCTCGCCACCACCTCCCCCGACACTAACCCCCCTGCATCCCAGTGCCACAGGTGAGGTCATCAGGGGTCAGGGTGGGGGTGAGTAAGGGGTTGCAGCAGGGCCCAGGCAACCCAACCTCAAGAAAGCGGGAGGAAAGAGCCCATTCCAAGGTTTGAGCTTATAAAGAGCCTTCATGCACTTCATCTGGCCGAGCCTCATTGTGATACCCCAGGTTCTGGGCTCCCATGGAACCAGCCTCAGGCTAAATCTGCCGCAATAATTCCAGGAGCTGGAACACGGAGAGAAATGGTGGCGGCTGTGGCAGCGGAGCTGGCCCCACGGGCCTGCCTGCGGAGGACCGCCCCAGCCACCCAGTCACATGCAAACCCAGCCAAGGCCGCACAGCAGGGGCAGACAGAAAGACTCCAGGACCCAAGTTCCTGTCGTTTGCTGAAATCAAACTAAGAAATGCAAAACTGCATTAAGGAGACTGCACATGCTCTCCAGACTCTCAGCACATCGGTTTCAAATGCCAATAGCACAAAGGAGGACATGAAGGGAGGGAGGTGGACCTGGGTGTGGGGGACAGGAATGTGACTCAGTGAGGTTGGGGTGCCATGTATATGTGCAAGCACGCTGGCTGGGAGAGCACTAGGTGTGCCCCAGAAGCAGACTGCACCTTTTATTTTATTTCCCCCTTGGCCTCCTCTCCCCAGGTATGTCTCTGTCTAGTTCTTTCCCCAGTCTGTCCCTTTCTGTGTCTCTAGGTCTTATATTCTCAGTTTGTTTCTGTTGGTCTGTCTCTGCCTCCCTGTCTGCCTCTCTCTTTGTGTCTCCCAGTCTCTGCCCCATCTCTGTCTCTCCATCTGTGTGTGTCCCTGTGTCTCCTGGTTCATCTCTGTCTCTTGTGGACTCTGTTGTCTCTCCCTCCAGGGGCCTCATCTCATCTCTCCCCCTGACGATGAAGTATCTTCCTCCATCCCCATCGGCTGCCTCCTCCCCCTCTGTGCTAGGAGAGGTGCTGTTTCCAAAAGAGCAGAGCCCTTGGGAGACGCGGGGTTTCCAGCTCTGAATGCTTCATTTCACATTCAGGCTCCACAAGGGCAAAGCTTGCAGCCACGTTGCATTCTGACTTATCGCACACGCCCCACCAGCCCTGGTTCAGCTGCTCTCCCTTCCTCCCCAAGTAGGGGCTCCACGGTCCCCTGAGGAAGAGACACATTTCAGTTGTTCTGACCCCACCCCCACCCCCCTCCGACAAGGGACACTTGGGGCAGGAAGTCAGGAAATTCCAGGGAAGACCTGTACCCTCTCACCATCCAGACAGTGAGTGAGCCTGGGGCTCGGGAAGAGGAGTCAGCTCAGCTTTTCTGAGACTCACATCCTTACTATATATTCTATTCTATTCTATTCTATTCTATTCTATTCTATTCTATTCTAT